>NW_009716476.1:0-91943 GCF_000703405.1 Apaloderma vittatum
CAGCGGCTCAGAACCTTCCCAGGGTAACTGACAAGTAGCTACATACGTAAATAATTTCAATTAGATTTCATTTCATTACTTATTTATTTATTTTTCGCAAAGGGAAACATTTAAATTAATCATCTTGCCTTTACAAATAAGACTTTTAAAAGATATTATTTGTGTTTTAATGAAGCCAAGGTTAATTGCGGCCTAGGTTATTTCAGAAGCTGCGGGGTTTTTTTCAGCAGTAATTATTCTAGAAACAGAGAGCTATTTATGTACCCAGACTAGAATATTTAAAAAAATGATTCATCACCAACCTCACCCTTAGTTTTACAGAGCACAGAGTAAATCTTCCCCTGTATGAAAATTTGCATTAATCCATATGTATTTTTGTCTGAGTTGTGTACGTGCAAATTCTGGCTACAAAATTGCACCAAATGTTAATTTTCATGAACTCCGAAAGGTTTCTTCTGCTGTCTTGTTTCCTCAGAGTAGGTGCTAGTTAATATCGTGCACATTAAGGAGAAACAGGAATATATACCTTTTCAAGGGCCTGATGCCATTAACAATAGGATTTCTCCTGCTGCTCTGAAAGCTTATCAAAGCACTATGAAAAAAAAATTAAGGAAATGGGAAGAAGGGGACTTTAAAATAAAACTTCACTCACATAGCCAGACACCACAGGAAAATAAAAATCTCTAAATAATAGCAAGTTGATGTATCAGCAAAGATTAGCTCTGAACAATTGGATCTCCTTCCATTTGCAAAAGCTCAGTGTCCTGTATTGGAGCTTATTCATATTCATGGAAGTGACAGTAGTTGGCTGGCTGAGCAATAGCTTTCAACAATGTCTCATCTCAGAAGTAAAACTTTATAAAACTATTCTGAATGCCTTGGGATCTGAGCTGACAGTCTTGTGGACAGAGTCCTTTTCTCAGTTTTGGTGAAAGCAGAAAACATGGCCAACTGATCTGTTATGATTTTTTTTTTTAATTTATTGGTTTATTTGCTAACCTTGAAAATGAGTATTGCATTTATGGAGAATACTATGAAAATAAAATTTCTCTCTTGAAAATCTATGCTGAAACCATAGGAAAGACTCTGGTCAGATTTTTAGATTTTTTGATACAGAATCTCTGTGCTACCTGGATATATGTAAATAAAGATGCTTCCTCCTGTCCCTTCTAAGATGCTCTTTCAGGACTCATGTGCCCATTGCAGTTAGAATTGCCCTTTAATGAACTGATCTCACACTTGAGAATTAAGGAAGTGGTTGATGACTGTTCACAATTCCACAGAGAAATTGTTCTCTGCCACTACTTCATTAATGCATATCAAAGTGTCTTCTTTTGGGAGGACTACGAAATGATCCTATCTGAGAGTAAAACTTTGTCACAGTTGAGAGAACTAAGAGAACAGCATCAGACTTTGCTCAATTTCCTGGCTTGCTTTGTTGGTTCGTGTCAGATCTTTTTTTTTTTTGAATTTAAGATTTAATTTCCTACTTTTGAAGCTGTTACACAACATGGTGACAGAATGATCCACGGGAGGTACAAGTTGCCGGGCTGTTCTAACTGAGCAGCGTCTCTCTGCCCAGTGTTACTTGGTGTCATTCTGACTATTCAGAATCTCATTGTATTGTCTCACTGTATGGATGCCCTCCTCATTTTGGTAGAATATTGCGTAGAGTAGTCAAAATAACCTGGAGCAAATCTACTGCCCAGACTGCTCACAGAATCTTGCTGCTGCTATATAAAATGCCCTGACATCCACATTACTCTTCTGCAGTGTCTTTCTAAGCGGCGCCAGGGAAATTAATGTTGCAAGCATTAGTTTCATAGTGATGGAACTTTTTATGGTAAAAGCCAATCTGGAGTAAAAATAGGCCATTGTGGTACTACTGCCAGAATAGTTCATGCAATGAAACCAGTCACAAATATTGTTTTTATTTTAAGTGTCTTTTGCTTAGTCATGTGAGATGACATCAAAAATTATTCCTTAAGTCCTTTTAAGAGAGTGCTGCAAATAAGGCCCTTAATTTCAATGATACTGTGCTGCTAAAATCATGGAAAATCATCCCTTCATGTAACACGATTTATTACACAATAACAAGACTTTAATTACTGGTGGAAATAGTTTTTAACATGCATTTGACCTGGCATTTGTTGTGCAGTTGGGGAACTTCTGCATGGGTAGGAAGCATGGGAGAGCAGTTACTATAGTGTTCTCTCAGTCAGAGCAGTTCTGCATTGGCAGAACTAAAGGCCAAACAGAAGATACCTGAATCATAAATGAAGTGGTTTTCAGTGCTAGAAGGTGCTGAGAAGTGCTGTAAGATTTTGGAAAAGCTTTAGGGACTTTGCTCTAGAGAGAGAAGGGCACTATTGTGATAGTTTCTGGTGACCAAAACAGGTAAATGGAACTCAGAGATCCTTTTTCTTCGAAGACTTGGTGGTCATTCCTGTCAATGGTTGTGTCAGGTGCCGGAACAGTAATTAATAAAAAGTGTGAATTGTGTTCCATCTTTGTCTTTAACATATGTTGCTCTGGTGCTGATATGTAAAGAGATTGTTTTGGCCCCATCAAACGCATATTCTGTAACAAAGTGTGGCAGGTGGGTGGAAGGAACTCCAGTGGCAAGGGATGTAATGATAAGCAATAAACAGACCCTGGTGTACACATGAAATAGGACTTTGTTGTCCATTTGTGCTTGTAAGCAGTCACGTTTTGGAGAATATTGCTTTTACGTATGTGGCAATTACTTGAGGGAAAAATTGTTTTTTTCACCGACTGTCATGGGAGAAAATATACGTGAGGAATCATTGTTCTTTTTGTATGATTTTAAGGAAATGAGCTCAAATCACAAACACCATGTTAAATTATATCCTTTGCTTCCGAAAGAGCTATGGGCTCAATTTCTGTTAAGCAACTGAGATGTGAGATAATAAGTATTTGTTTGTGTGTGGTGTGCGTTTAAGTTAGTACTGTGGTAACCTTTTTGTGATTCAAGGATTCAAATAAGCTCAAAAGTAAGAGAAATGCTTTAAAGATTTCAGTTCATATTGAGATTTTTGAGCCTGCCATTGATGTTGAAAAGGGACTGCGTGTATGACATATGGGTGGCAAACAAGTTTCCAGCTGGGCTTGAAAACATGACAGCATGTTTAAACTAAAAACGAAGTAAAACTAACGTTTGTGTTTTTTAAATGTTGCTTTTGGAGGGGGAATAGTTAGCTGTAGGTCAAAACTGGGATGTAGGAAAGCTAATACTTAACTTTTGTAGTGCTCTTTGGTCAAGGGATCCAAAGGAGATAGTTACTCAGAAAGCGTGAAACTTCAAAACCCTGTTTCTTGATGGGTGATGCTTGCACATCTATTGGAGCTTTCCTGGAGCTGAAATTTGCTGTTCTCTCTGCATAGCAATTTCAGATGAATTGTTTCTAATTTGGGCAGCCTTGTATGTGTGCTTGTTGATGTTAAAATGCTGTCAGCTCTGGAAACCAGAACGAATTTGGTAAATGAGAGTACAATCTGAGAGCAAGAATGGTGTTCCATAAATGGGTTTACTGTGAGTTCCATATATGTTGCTGTGATTTCAGAGCAACTCAGAGCTGCTGATTTTTTGGATGGCTGCATGGTATACCACTGAGTGAATCTGATCTCTTACCATAGTCTGCAGGACTTGGTAATGATACATACTTGACACAGAATGGAATAGAATATTTAAATTGGAAGGGACCTACAACGATCAGCTACTTCAACTGCCTGACAAATTCAAGACTGACCAAAAGTTAAAACACATTGTTAAGGGCATTGTCCAAATGCCTCTTAAACACTGACAGGCTTGGGGCATCGACCACCTCTCTAGGAAGCTTGTTGCAGTGTTTGACCACTCTCTTGGTAAAGAAATGTCCAGTCTAAACCTCCCCTAGCACAGCTTTCATAGAATGGTTTGGGTTGGAAGGGACCTTAAAGATCATTTAGTTCAACCCTCTTGCTATGGGCTCAAAGCCCCATCCAACCTGGCCTTGAACACTTCCAGGAGGAGGCATCCACAGCCTCTCTGAGCAACCTGTTCCAGTGTCTCACCACCCTCACAGTGAGAAATTTCTTCCTGGCATCTGATCTATACCTACTCCCTTTCGATTTAAAGCCACTACCCCTTGTCCTTTCACTACTTACCCTTGTAAAGCTTTGAACCAACTTTGAACCATCCCCATATGTCCTATCACTTAAGAAGAGATCATCACATAGTTCTTGAACTATCTTGGCGTAGCACATGTATTTCAAGTTACTACCACAGTTGCTTTTTTTGTTGTTGTTTTATTTTATTTATGTATTGAGAAGATATAAGCGGATCAGTGCATAGATAACTAAGCTGAAGTACAGACCTGGAGAATGGGACTCAGCAGCTTCATTGCTGTTCTGACATTTATTTATCTGACTAAAATCCCGAGCAGAGCTATCCTTGCCATATGTGCATTGCCCAGTGGCAGGAAACCGCAGAGGAGCAGAGTGACTGTGTGCTTCTGTGCATGCATGTGTCTTGGGGTATTTGCACATAGCTCTTTTTGCAAACCTGAGACTCTATTTCAAGGTAGTGTGAGTGTCTCTGAGTAGAAACCCACAGGTGAGCCAGGAGCTCTGTCCTAATTTTGGCAAAATACAAAATTCGGGCTTCCGTTGAAGGACTTTCTTCTCTGTTGGGAGAATTTAAACTTAGGTAGGTATTAAGAGTAGAAGGGTAAGGTCTGTCAACGACCTTGAAAAGATACCCCTGGCCCATGGTAATAACCCTCGCCTTGCAGTTGGGTAAGCCCTGATCCAGCATCATATAAAGGTACGTCAAGTAGTGTTTGTGTAAATGCAGGGTAAGACGTTTTGTTGAGCTATTGTTTCACATGCTCCAGAAGTGAAGGTGGTTGGTTTTAGATTCAGGACTTTTTAATATCAAGATAGAAGAACAGAGAGAAAGGAGAGGGAAGCATAACAAGTGGAAACAAAAAATAAGTTGAAAATTGCATATTAAAATTATTAGTTTTTTAGAAAACAAAGCTTTATTGATTTGATTGTATTGGATTGGGGAATTTGATGACTAGCTAGAAATTGTAGGATGTAGCTAGATTTTTAATGTAGAACATGAAAAAAAATTCTAATCTGCCAGAATCGCAAAGGATTGTTTTATATCAATTTACTGTCAATTAATTTTTTTTGTGATGGTTTATCTTGTGTCTTTCATTGTAACATAACTTTATTTGCTCTTCTTCCATGGCTTGCTTGAACACAGGTTTTGCACTGTTTTTGTCAGGGTACGGAGTCTTGTTTTGAAGATTTTGATGGGTGAACTCTGAGCTCTTCAGAAAGAACACGTTGTTACATACCTTTTTCTCTAGGTTTAATCTGAGCTTTCAACACTTTTTAAAAACCAGCCAGGAAGACTGAAGGTAGAATTTCCCTCCCATGGTCAGAGAGGCCATGCTGTGCAACTACACATTTTTTTCTGCTAGTTTGCTGCAGTTAAAACCTGTTGCTCAGTGGGGTGAACAGGCTTAACAGTTTTGCCTCCTTGGGCCCTCTGAGACCAGAGCAAGACTTGTTAATGACTGGTACCATGAAGACATCGGTGACACTGTTACCTCATTGTGCTTGTGTTTTTATGCTCTGCAGTTGCATAGATCAGTGTATTATAAAGCAGAGTGTTTCACAGAGCTAAAAAAAGCAGCAAATTAAGAAGTTCCATCTCTTTCCATTCTCTTGGTTTTGTTATGCTGAAGGCAGGAGTACCTGCAAATGCCTTCAGTGGGGAGGAAAGGAGTCAGCAGCCCACAAAGAAGTCCATCTGGTGCTCTCAAACACATCTCTCCTACAACCTGGGGTTTCTATAGGAGAATGTACTGGAGTTTGTTCTCCCTCAGCCACGTTCTCTGCTCTTCCAGAGGCCCCCATCATTTCAGGCAGGAGCAGAGCTGCCTGGGGAGCGAGCTGCATGATGCAGCAGGTGGTGACCACTCAGGGGAAGAAGGAGGTGCTGCTGTGAGCTCACAGCTCAGCATCCCGAGGTGTAAGAGCTGTTTGTGTGTTTTTTTTTTCTTTTCTTTTCTTTTTTTCTTTTTTTTTTTTTTTGTGGAAATACTGATAGTGTA
The DNA here is from genome assembly GCF_000703405.1 of Apaloderma vittatum. Taxonomy (NCBI): domain Eukaryota; kingdom Metazoa; phylum Chordata; class Aves; order Trogoniformes; family Trogonidae; genus Apaloderma; species Apaloderma vittatum. Next base: position 6,129 of record NW_009716476.1, read on the forward strand.
GGTGGGATCTGTTCAGAGTATAAAGTCCTGCCCCAGGTCGGTGGAGGCTGGAGATGGGGATGTGTCCTGCTCAGGCTGCCACAGGAGATGTCTCAGCTCCTGGTTGCTGCAGGATGATAGGGAATCCAGTGTTATTTTCATGCTTTGCAGTTAAAAGGTTTTTATGTTGTCTGAAAGATTCTTTTATTCCACTCCTTCCATCAGTGTAACAGGTTAAGCTCATTTCTTCTCTCTCTTCCAGTAATCAGACTTGCTGATAACTTTATTTCTATGTTGGGTGTGGGTCATCCATCTGTTTTAAGGGTGTCATACACAACAGCAGCTGCAGGTTAGGCTACAATTCTTTTTCAGTATCTAGTGGTATTTCCCACAGATCTTGCCACCAATCCTGCTTATTTATCAAGAAGTTGCAGTTGGGTTTCTTATTCTAGAGTTTAATCATAGAAAATATGCTACATCATTAACAAGAATGCTAGATATTACCCCTAAAAATCAGAAATAAGCAATGTTCATAAAAATGTTAGTGACTGTGTTTTAGGGTTAAAGATTTTCTTTCTGTTTCTCTTCTTAACTTTTTTTTCTTGAAGAAAATAATTTTTTGAGTGCTTTGTTTGTCTGTGGCAGCTTTTCTCAGTCATTACTGTCGAGGAGGATCTGTAAATGTGAAATGAGTATACAAAACCGCCTTATCCTGATCTACTTAAAATAATGGCTAAAGAAAATGATCCTAAATTGTGAAATACTATCTGTATATATGCATATACATACACATGCATGCCCATACACCCTGTACAAATAATTTAATTGCTGGACTTACTGTAATATGTCCAGCAGGGAATATGCCTGGAGCCTTTTTGTGTTCAGAATCTTCCAGCCACAGATGATTAGAGGATTGACTGTCTTAAGTTTTACATTTAAAATTACATCTTCATACTTGCAGAATGAGATGAATTTAATATTTTAGTGTGATTTATCATGCTGTGGCTGGGCCATAAGGTGAAAGGAATTAAAACTACACATTCTTTGAACAAGAGGGTATATCATCATGTTTATTAAGTGTTGATGTATTACCATAGCTATTTACTAGAAGGAAAACAAAACAAAGCCTTGAAGCCTAGTTATACAGCTACAGTAATACCTGACCATAAGACTACAGCACATCAAGACTGTGGCTGAAATAGTAACTTTGGATTGAACTTTTTCCCCGTTTTGGAGGAGCTATAGTAAAACTCTTCTTCATTTTTTTGGCAAAGATCAAAATATTTTTGTACTTTTATTCATCATAAATTCTCTCTGAGGGGAATTCAAATGTCTTTATTTGTCTTTGTCATCTCATGCTTAGAGGTGTTTTTTCAATTTGCCCCTCAGAAAAAAAATTACTTTGAATGCACTATTGGAATCATACTGCTGTGCAAGTCTTATATGAAAATAAACTTTTTTTTTTTTCCCAGCAGATGTCTTTGTTTATCTCAAAATGCCCTGCTAGAATGAAAATGGCCCACATAACTATTGCTTTTCTGGCAAGAGATTTTTCCATAATTTACAGATATTTGGGTAGATGATTTTGAAGAATGGCTTAGATGTTCAGTTTTGCATTTTGACAGGGTTTTTTTTTTTATGTAATAGAACTAGCAGTGATTTTTCTGACACACAGAAATGCTGTGTGTTTCTTTCCATTCGGAAACCTGTTGAAAGAGGCCAGGCTTGAGACCAGGGAATGAAACATTTTACACGCAGGGCACATACAAGTTATGCAGACTACCTTACACAAAAATGTGTCAGCTCTGAAGTTGAAATCAAGTTGCCATCCTGAGAACCCTTCGCATTTCACTCTTCACTGATGAAAGGGAGCAGCTAATGCTGATCCTCAGCGTAGCTCTTTGGTTATTAGGATTCTTTTCCATGTGAACATTGAAGTGAGAGCGTTAAATAGCATGTAACATTTTGAGAACCTCATTTTATATCATATGTAGATCTGTAATTATTTCAAAGGCAGATGATAATGATATGCTAATATGCCAAGATTTCTTCCATTTACATAACTTTAAGGCAATAAATATCTGAAATGAGAAATATGTTGAAAGTGTTTCTTTTATGTTTTTCCTAATAGCTTGCATTTAATTATCATTCGGAGACCTGATTGCTGTGCTTGTAACTGCATTCCGGTTTGTGAGTGTGGAGTGCTTTTTTTTTACAGCCTTATCAAAAAAAGGCTGTCTGTACTAGTCCCATTTTTGTGAATTGTGTTGCTTTGACCGTGTTGTGGCATCTTGGTGCCTGTCTGTTTTTTTCCCTTTTGCATGTTACGTTAGGATATGTTAGGTTGCGTTGCGTTACGTTATGTTACATTGTGTTATGTTCATTATGTTACGTTATGTTATGCTACATTTGTTATGTTACATGTTATGTTATGTCACGTTACATTGTGTTACATTCTATATTCAGATATGCAGTAAGAATTAATACTGGAAATCAGTAACAGCCAGTGCTTAAAGGTAAAAAGAACAAGAGGCATTAATTTCAAGTGGTGTTTGGCTGCGTTAAAACACACAGCAGGGTTTCTACTGCTTGACCTAACTGAGACACATTCCCTTAGCAACCTTTCATAGAAGGAGTAAAAGGACAGTAAGAAAACAATTTCCCCCCCTATATTCAACATAATAATATCTCAGAAATTACTTTCTCTCTTAAAAAATACAAGCTCAAATCAAAAATCTCCCTGTGGGCCCAAGCTCTTATTTTGTATCCTGTGTCTCAGTCCAGGCATTTAATCCTCTGCTTTTTAACTTACTTATTGGAGTCTTTGAGATTTTAACTAGTAGGATTGCTGATGGAATACTTTCAATATCCTCAAAATCTCGTTGGCAGTCTGGTTTATTCTTATTTAGAAAGTGAATAAAATGATTTTCCATATAAGTGATTTGTTTGTAAAGTTAATGAGAATTCTCTTTGTTAGCTGGTAAATGACTCCATACCATTACTTAATATTTAGAAAATGCCAGTTATTTGCTGCTTGGTAATACTTTCTGTGGAGAAACAGTGTAACTAGAGCAGCATTTCCTTAGCCCTTGTTTCTTTTAACCTCTCTGCTGCTGGATAAAGGTAAAACTTGGGATGGTGGAAGCAGGAGTTAGTTTCTGGGAGACAGGGTCTTTTCGGTTTATTTGTGAACTCTTGACTTAATTTTACATTTATTTAAAAAATACTTTGGAACTCCAAGGAAAACTCTACTATGGAGAATTGTCTTGTGTGGAATGTTAGCTGCATTTTAGTCTGAAGGGCCAATGTTTCGTCCATTTTCTGTCCTACGTGAGGATATTTTAGAGTGAGAACAGTTATCTGAGAGACTCAGAGAAGAAGAACTTAGGATGTGATGTCTTCAAGAGTCAAAACACGGAGGGCCAGGATGTTGAAGTGCACAAAAATAAAAGGCAACAACCCAATTACCTGCTTCAGGTTTATTTTTACTGAAACTTTATTTTTCTTTTCTTTCAGCTTGCTTTTGTCCTGAAGAACTTCGGTTACTGTGGAAGTAACTGTGTTTTTGATATAGATAGGAATCAGCAACCCAAACAGAAACAGAAAAAGCTTGTGCTTCCTCTCATCTGAGCAAGATGCTTTCATGTATGGGTCTGGATTTTTAAAGAGGCCAGAGAACGGCAGCTTTAGCGAGTAATCAGTCTGCAAGTAAGCAGCCCGTGGCAGGCATTTCCCTTCTCGAGAGAAGAAAAGGCATTCCCAAAGTGTGCGCATGGGACAAGGTGGGGAAAGATATGGTCTAGCAGAAGTTGAGGTTGACTGAACCTCTGCTTGTAGAAAGTCACTTGTCCAGGGCAGCTTAAAATGAGGGTGCCTGTATCTGTATTTAAGTGTTATATAGTCCACATAAAATGTAATTTCACATTTCAGCACTACCTAGCTGCTTCTTTTTTTTTTTTTCTTTCTTTCTTTAAAAAGACAGAGTCAGCTGTCAGGGCAAGCAGGCGTGCTGTTATAAAACGTGAGTGAAGACAATTTTCTTAAAACAGGTGGCTGGAGTAAACTTTCCCTCCCTTCTCTGCCCGTGGCACTGATATGGCAAGATCGGTTCACAAATGGGTTTCTAAAGGCTTAATGCCTTATCATGTGTCAGTGGCAGTTTACATTTTTGTGATCATGGTGTATCCTCTTTGTTTTTACGCTGTTGCTTACAAATAAAACATAATGTCAGCAAAAATTCAGAGTCATTTGGGCAATGCAGTGGCTACTGATGCCTGAGTCTTTTTGAATCAAATCTACAATCCTTCTTGAAAGGCATTTTTGTTGTCTTTCATTAGATTTTTTTGCAGTAACCTAGTATTTATCTCAGGAGGGGCTTCCTTCTGTTATCTATTTACTTTGCTCTTAGTGTCTTATCATAGAATCATTAAGGGTGGAAAAGACCTCTAAGAGCATCAAGTCCAACCGCCAATGCAACAGCACCATGACCACTAAACCAATGTCCCGAAGTGCCACGTCTACACATTTTTTGAACACCTCCAGGGATGGTGACATCACCGCTTCCCTGGGCAGCTTGTTTCACTGCCTCACCACTCTTTCATTAAAGAAATTTTTTCTAATATCAAATCTAAACCTCCTCTGGTGCAACTTGAGCCCATTTCCAACATTGCCAAGTTGAGGACCATACAGTTGTAGCTGGTATCTTTACGCCTGGGGTTCTTCACCAACACTTCAGTTTCTCAAAGGCACCTAGCTGGTAAGACATATATTTTCCTGTCTGTGGTTGTCCTTTTCAGAGCCACCACCTCAATTCCAGCCATCCCACATTTTAAATGGACAGCAGATCCATCATTCTACTTCCTAGGTTTGTAAATGTAAATTATTTCTCTGAATTCTGATGTCTTTTTGACTTACCTTATCTTGTTTGGTAGCATGGTGTTCCCCCTGTACTTCTCTCTTCCCTGCCAGTGCTCAGTGCAATGGATTTTATGAACACACTTTTTGTGATTTGTTAGATTATTCTATTTCTGCTACATTTTAATCATCATGATGACAACATCTGTTCGCAGTAGTATGCAGATGTTTTTTTGGAGCATATTGTAAGATTTGTAAATGGTTAGTATATCTACATGAGAAAACCAAGGTTTTGTCTTTTCCATTTACATTAAAAGAAGTGGAACTGCATTATGGAAATGAAATGTGTGTTTCTGGGAGACTTACTGGCTTTCAGTGACTGCCAGGGGAAACCTTTAAGTTTCATGCAGCTTCCTCTGTGTTACCTGCTGCAGTGAGCCTGGGGTTTGTGTTTCAGAATCAAGTGTCTCATCCTGCTTTCACTGATATGATGGGTAATATTCCTCTCTTTTTTATTGTATTTTAGATTTTAACCTTTAAAAACGTATCTCTACCATTGTAAGGAAATGGAGAATATGCATGGGCAAGAACCCAGAAGTGTTCCTAAAGAGCATCACAGTAGCTTGAAAGAATGGCAAAATATCAGGAAAAAGAAATTACAGCAGTGGTTGGTTATATTTGCTATAGGGCATTCTAGTAACACTGCCAGGTAATGCATTCAGAAGAAAATGGTGATTTGGTCAAAAAAATACTTCATAAAATGTCCAGGAACTAGATTATGTATTGATAAAATTTTAATACCTTTTTATTTTCTTCCTTGTGCTAATTATCTTCAGAGAGATGTTGTCCTTTAGGCAGCTCAGCATGCAGTAAAGCACGTGATGGGTACACAAGAAAAAAAGTTTTTTGATCGAAGACAAGAGTCCTGCACTCATGGTGGCAATGAGGCTCTAAACTGGATTTTGGTAATCCTGCTAACTGGCCTTTTATTGTTGCTGACCTGTAGTGAGACTGTTTGTGAATTGGAATTTAGTCTCTTGCTCTGCGTTGAGTTGGGCTTGTGCTGAGTCAGTGGAAGTGGCACATCTTCTACAGGATGCTGAAAGAGGAAGGCTTGGAGCAGGATGCATGTGATGCTTTGCCTCTGAAATATATTTTCTCAGAAAAATGAATGAATAAGCTGTTATGTGTCGTAATTAATAGGGAAATAAATTGTTTTGGATCTCTTGTGTTTGTAAAAAGAGAAAACATGCTTTAAAATGTTAATGTTCTTTTGGGCTTGCAGGACAGAAAAACTTACGGTCTCTAAACTCTGGTGACAGACTTAAAATGTATAAAGTTGGGTGGTTTTGTTTTGTTTTCAGAAATAGCACTGCTAGTTGCCCAAGGGTGTAGTTTATCTCTGTACAAAACCTGTGGATGGAGTGTAAGTTAACTGTAAAATTCAAACACTGTAAAATGCAGCTCAGAGACCAGAGAACTACTGTACAAGGCCCTAGAGAAAAATATGTATCATACATACACCTGACACTTTAGTTAAATTCAAGTTAAACTGAGTCTTGAGATAATCAAGGGACAGTCAGAAAGAGGTGTGAGCCTGCATTGCTCAGTTCACTTTCTGGAGTAATTTGGTGAACTAATAAGGTAAGATTGTTCTCTCTGAGGTTGAAGAAGAAAAAGGAGGAGTTTCTTTGAATGTAGAACAGCATGATGACATCTGGAAAGGCTCTGTTGGCTCCAGTGTCCCTGGAAAGTGCCTTAAGGCAAAGTGAAAGCTTGTGTCAATTTGCAGTTTAAATCTGTTCCCAACTGCTTTGCTGGTGAGGTGTATTGGACGCAGGAAATACAAATAAATATATGGATTTTAGAAATATATATCTCTTCAGGGTTAGTTTGAGTGTATGATTTGTAAATAGCTTGTTAGATTATCAGATTAACTAGGAAATAGTCATAGGGCCTTTGGAAAATGCATTCTGAAGTTGAGAGTTTTAAGGGAGATCTTCAAGATTTAGGATGTTATTACAATGTTAACAAATAGCTTGAGAACTTATGGATACCATTGGTAAAATACAAACCAGCTGAGGAAGCTGGTCTAAAGCTCAGATAAACATGCATGAGGGAAAATGAAATTGCTCCTGAAAAATGATCTGTATATATGTGAAGTTTGCAATTCTTATATTTGTTAATATTTCTGGTGGTGTTACTTAAAAAAAAAAATAAAAACACACCAAAACCTAAACAACAAACATCAAATTATTTTAGCTTTTTGCCAGGACATTTTCCAACAGATATGACAAAATCATTATCTTCGTGAAACCTTGGAGGTCTTGGTCTCATAATAAATTTAATTAAAAAACGTTCTTTGAGTTTCTTAATGAGAGGTTGTTAGTAAGAAGTGTGTCTGTGTTCTTTCCAAAAGATTACCAGTTACCTTTTTTCCATAGTATCTATATTTGCAAATAATGGCTCACATGGGAGAATTGTGGCCATCAATGTAATAGAGTGTTCACAGTGCTTTAAAAAACTGTGCCTGCAGTGCATTCATCTGGAATAATACTGAGATTTAAGATGAAGATAGGAAATATTTGCTGACAGGACTGGCCTCAAGGCATTCTTTTTCCTTCCTAAATGCTGATAAAATTGCTTGAACTGTTCTAAAGTATATTGAAAGTTGTCTCAAGATAGATGTATTAGTTTAAAAAAGGATTATTCCATTCTCCCCATAATTATATTCTCTTTTTGATGAGATTTTATAGGAAACTTATTTTAACTCTTTTTCTCTTAAAAAGCATTAATATAGAATGTAAACTTATTGAAAGTGTTAGTTATCTTGATACAGAGAAAGGTCAATTGGTTTTTCTGGATGCTAGTCCTGGATTAAGTTTTAAGTTGTGGAAGTTTGACTGTAACTCTGATTGCTGACGAATGAGAATGTGAAGAGAAATGGAAGTCTAAATGCAGTTTCTCATGTGCTTGCCAAGCTCTGATCTGTATAGCATGGTGAGGAAGATGAAGCGTTATGTTCCCGACCTCTGTATGAAACCTTGGATTTGGAGTTCCTCTTCGCAGTGCTCATGTAGTGTTGCCACATACTTCATGTCTTCTTCTGACCTGTCGTGCAGGGCCCAAGAAGAGATCTTCCTCTTGAAACATAGCTTAAGGTGCATGGTAGTCTTTGCTTCATCCCTTATTTCCCTTCCTCCTTTGTCTTCACTATTACTGTGTGATGAGCCGAAGTACCAAGCTGGCCAAAGGAAGTGATGAATCTGTGGTATCTTAGGCTGGTACACCTCCTGGTTAACTCTAATATTGTTAAATGTGAAATGGGTTAAACTAGATGTGGATTTATGAAGGATTTTTTCTGCCTGATGAGATAAGTGAGGACCTGCTAGTTATTTCATTTTTACTCTATGTGCTATGTGCTTTGTGATCCATTCCTTGTGATTTTCTAAACTATTTGACATAACACGTTTCTTGATATCGGTGGGGCCAGCGTGACAGCCTGAATTTCCTCTTGAGTTGCATTGTGGTTCTGGCCTTTGCCCTCTCACTCTAGATGTTGGGATGACTCTAGGTCAGTTGTTTTCAAGCTGTTTCAATTTCTATACCTCTAGAAAAGTTTCTGAGGGAGGCGATAATTTTAAATCTACTGACAACAGACTTGATTTACATATTTATTTTTCCTGCCTAGATTGATCTGTGAACCATAGGTTGAAACCAGTGGTAGAAGATTTAGGAAATAATCCTTGATGTCCACAGGACAGACATCTTCTCAATCCCTTGATTCTATTTTCCTGTGATTGCAGAGAACTGGAGTCAGTGACCCAGATGATCCTTTTAGCTTTGTCCCCCAGATGTGGAGCATAAGTATAGAATCACAGAATCATTTAGATTGGAAAAGACCCTTACAATCATCGAGTCCAACCATAAAATGACAGTAATCTGTCATTAACCTTATGCTTATGTTTATTTTCCTTACAGTGGTCTGTTAAATTGCTATTTGAGGGTTTGTCTTATCAATAGCCAACTACAAAGACTAGAAAAAATGGCTGACATTCTTGAACAACAACTGTTATCTAATTGCTAACAAGTAGGTGAAAAACTCTCCTGAATTTTTTGCTACTCTCAGTTGTTTTCTGAAGGGAAATACAATGTGAAGGAGGTGAATCCTAAGCCTTTGGAGGTATAAGCCTCAGAGATAGAAAATGAACATGGGAACTGGGGACATCCAACAACCATAAGCTCAGATATTTGCCTGTTTGCCAAGCGTGACTGTGCCACTGTCATAATGTGGGGTAGAAATCTTTAATTGCTGTACTTCAGTGCTTGTAAACTAGGGAGTGATTATTTCATCTTCTCTTTATACCATTCATCAAAGCACTCTGGGATGACAAGGCCTGGAAAACTCTCAAGAGTTTTGCTGCTGTTAATGCAGTGTGCTACAATGGGACATCTCTTGTACAACAATGTCGCTGAGTACTTCTGTTATCGTAGTCTATATTGGCACTAACTCACCGAATCATAGGAGTTGCATATTCCTATCCATCTGCCTCATTTGAACTGATTGCAACAAATTCTGTGGAAGTTCTTCATTCTGTATACTGCATGTGAACTTTTGAAGTTGATTATGTTCGTTGCCATTAATAGCACAGAAAAGCTATCTGATGACTTTGTAAATACTCAGATCATTTACTTAAGAAAAAAAAGAAAGGATTATTTCTGCGAGGATTTTGAGGAACTTAGCGTTTTTTTTCAGAAATGTGAATAAATCTCTCCAAGAAGTCACTGTATATGGTAATATTTTACTGCTCTAATTTATTAAATTTATTAAATGTTTCTGCAGCTTTCTTCAATTCACAGAAGCTTAGTATGAGGCCTGCAACATGCTTTGTTTCTCATCATAGGGATTTGAAAGCATAACCTTGTAACCATCAATAACCACGTGGACTTTTACCTGGCGTGATCCTCAGACACATTACAGCTGACATTCTAGACTTCGTGTGATTCCATGGCAACTCTTTGATTTTAAATAGTGCAAATCACAGTTACTTTTATAAAAGCGAGCTGAGATTTTGTGCATAGAAGTGCTTTAGTTCTACTGATGAATTTGGCTGTTCTGTGGGGCTTGCCAGTGTTGCTGCTGTCCCATGGGAAGGGTTGAAATTTGGGAAAGGCAGCTCCTGCTGGGAAAGAGCACCACTCCTCATATTTTCCATTGTCTTCCAACTGATACTGAGAATAATAGGATCAGCTCACCTGAGTGCACCACTGGGACTTCACCTGTGGTTCATCCCTTCATATTTATTTCCTGTGGCACAAGCAGCCTGGACTTGGCCGGAAACAACCACTTGTGGCAACAAAATCTGAATTCTGCCTAAACTGCTGAGATTATGTGAGCTGTCTCTGTTTAAGAGTCCATATGATACCTTGTCTTTTTTGTCTGTGTGGGAACTGATGCCGTATTTCTGAGAAGTACAGCCAGTTGGAAAATAATTTCAAGGATAGAGCTGCACCATGAACAAAGTTGAAGGAATACCGAGTGTTCTCACTACTTTAGCTCAGACACAGGATGTCATCTCACAGGTGATGGCATGATCAGCTGGCTAGAGAAAGACAACCACAGTTACTGAAGTGACTTGCTTCCAGCTAAGTTGTGAGTCGCAGCAGACTTGACTGATCTGCAAAGTCTTGAAGGGGTTAACTTCTAAGAGGAAGAACTAAAGTCTGATATATGCTATTCAATATAGTCACAAAAATGAAGACTATACTGGAGGAAGTTATTTGTTGAAAATTATTCAGTTACCTCTAGAAGAAATAGGCAATAAATCTGCTTGACTGTCTTCATTAAACCCAAAAGCATCTGTTGCAACACTTATGGTAACTGAAGTAGGTATTAAGTCTGACTGTAAAAGTTATAGAAAACATAGCTTTAAAAATTCATTGCCTGTTTTACTAGTGATGGGCAAATAATTCCTAAAAAGAGGCTTTAAAGGGTCTGTTCTGTGTAGTTCAGAGTTCTCAAAGTCTTGATTTGGGTTTGAGAGTACCTAGTTCTTTCAAGGAGAGTCCACAGATTTACGATCAGCTCATAGCTGACCATTACCCAGAAGTGAGCAAGAGCTAGCCCAGTATGGGCAATGGGAGAATGAAAACAGAACATTCCCTATGGCAGTCTTCAAGGCCCTTGGGCCAGTGATGCAAAGGGAGCTCCGTGTCTTTATTTAGGAATATCCCTAAACTGTAACAAGAGAAAGGATGTACTTTAAAACGCCATGCCGCTTTTACTAATTCCCTGTAGCTTCAGAAAGTGAATCTAGGAGCAAGTATGGCAGACCTGTATCTGCTGTAACTGGATAGTATAAAACATACAGAAGATAAGTTTTGAGCCTGGCATTTTTTAATACACAAAAAATTACTATATGTAGCACAGAAGGTATTCCATAGTGGATTAGAGATCCATAGTTAGTTTTAAAGCACTTTCAGCAGCAACATATGAGAATGATTCTCTGAAAAGGCATATAGGCATATTTGTTCCTATATCATTCTTCTGAGAAAATGTAGGCCAGAAAATGCAAACAAAATTAAACTACTAATTGGTTTTTAAGGATTCATTCCATGAGATTTGAAAGATTAGTTGGAAAAATACTTTATTTCATCTTTGTTTTTTTTTTTAAACTGAGTAGAATGCAGTTTTTCTGTTACTGGCTTCTCAGTAAAAAATCTAAAACATTCCTGTAGGTTTTGGTGTAATTTTTGGAGGCGGTGATGTTTTCTGTTACCTCTACCCACTCTCCTAAAGAAAATCCAAGGAAGAGCTTCCTGTCCATGCAGACTCTTTTTGTGGTAAGGAATATTTTTGGTCTGAAAATTAAGTAGCTTATCAAGCTTGGGCAGTGGCAGTCCATAGGCAGAACTACTGCCTTTTTTTTTACCATCCGTAGTTCTCTTTGTTATATGTCTTGAAAATACGTTAGAGAAGCCCCTAATTAAAATAATCTCTAGGGAACTGTTTATTCTTTTAGCATGACTGGCTATCTGACAACAAAGAAATCAATTGGCCTGTATTTCTCCCACTTTTGTGAAATTCATATATATGTATATATCTGTGTGGGTGTCTATATATATATGTATATACCATAGCTGCTCACAACTGGGCAGATTATGTACATATTAGGGAACACTTCATTTTCTTTCTGGGAGCCTTTTTCTGCATTCCCAACTGTGCTAAGCAATGCACAGAGAAAAATGTTACTTGGTTATGCTAGTCACTGTTCTTAGTGCTAGTCTTTATTTCCTACCGCTTCTTATGAGAGTTAAACCTGTTGTTTTAATACAATTTTCTTTTTTTCAGTAAGAGTTTCCTAAAAGATATGTCATTTTTTGGGGGGGTGTGTGCTAAAGCTGTTCTTCATAGGAATTTCTTCATTAAATCCTTGCAGCTAGGACAGGCTGATTGCAGCCCCTGCGGGGCATTGAACAGTAGTTTCTTTTCTGCTCTTGAATCTCTGTGGCAGGCCCAGCCTCTGCCAGGCTGCTCTTGTGCTCTGGATGTCCCTGCAGCATCTGCTGACGTGTAACCTTGCGTTTGCATTTGCACTGGGACTATTCAATCAGGTACTTAAGTGACCATCTCAGCGTCCTTGTTTCTTACAGAATATTAAACTCTCTATTCTCCTTTCATGAAGGAGTCTACAAAAGCTTTGATACTACTTGAATCCTGTTAAGAATTGCTGTGATGCCTAACAATGTATGTCTTGTGACTTGCTATAAAGACAGTTCCTTTTGATTTGGCGCAACAGAAAGAAGGCATATTTCCATAGAAAGTAGTTTTCTTCTTGCCATTTGTTCCAGCAAATGCTTCAGAAGTAGCTATGGTGCTTGGGTTTACCTTCGAAAGCCCGAGTTTTTTGGTACTAAACATTTCCTGTTCAGAAATTACTAATTAGCTAGAGGCTCAGAAAAAAGTAAGGAGGTGTCAAGCGTGGTAAGAATATCTAGGGAGGTTGCTGCATACCTGCACTGTGTATTTGATTAGGGAGCGCTTTTAAAGCATGGGAAACAGAGAGGCTGTCATTCTTAGCTCCGATGTGAGGCCTCAAAGACGGAGCTGTTAACTGCTCTAGAGATGGCACTGTGGATTTCCCTTTCAAAACAGTCTTGAGAGATAATGCTCCTTCCCCAGATCCCTGGTGACATGAAGGGCTCAGGAGTGTGTGTCTGGCTTACAGCCTCTCAAAGCCTTCTTATCCAGGGGAAATCTTCCCAGGAGTCTCCATAAAGATACTTGAAAAGAACAGGAGATCGCTGCTTGCACAGGGCTGTAAGATCTCATAAAAAGGAAAAGCTTTGCTGAGTGGAGGTTTTTTCTTTTTCTTCATATACCCCCTAATGACTGAAATTGGTAAAAACCCCCAAACTCTAGACTATCACACAGCAAAGGAGGAGGACTTGATTTAGACAAAGTTTTTAGCTTGATAGAAACCTTTTTTGTGTTTTATATAATAGCCATGTGTCACTGGGAAGGACTCTAAAAGGATTTTTTTCAAGAGGGATTCAGATGAACATTGAAAGGCAAGGTGATCCTAGTACTGACTTGTTTCACATGTAGTCTTTGTCATTTTAGCAATGTCAAGTTTCTTATAGCCTGGATATTTCAAAGAGGCACATAGGCACATGCAAATGCATTGATTGTTCAGGTTGGTTATTAAGTTTCAAGCTTGTCAAGCAGAGTTTAAAAGTCTCGATCTTTATTCAAAGTAGGAAAAAATGACAGGCACTTTCTAGTAAATCTGTATTTTTTTAAACAGAAATATTTTAGCTATTCTAGACCATTTTATTGTCTGTCACAGTATAGATACTGATATGGTTGCTCTGTAATAATACAATCTTTCTGCTCTACCTACTTGCAAGGAGCATTGTAAGAATTAATTAACAAGTCCTGATAAGCACATTCAGCATGCTCTTAAATATTCAGAGATATCTTTCCTTCCCTACAAGAACTTTTCTTTTCACCATTTGCATTGGAATAGATGGTCAGGAAACAGCATTGGAGAGTTTGACCTGAGGGATGTGTTTTCACATGGGGGTGGTGGGGTGGGTGACTCCGCCACTTGCATGAGAAAGTCTCTGAGATTTGCTGTTTTGATTGCCTTTCGATGGGTTTGCACCAAAAGTTTCCTGAGTTTAGCGGTCCATTCCCTAGTGGTGTCAAGACTTTGAATCTGAAGGAGAAGTTGATAGCAAGTCCTGTGAATGACCAAATGAAACAGAAAACTGTCAAGGTCCTGTTGAAACTACAAGCACTTGGCTGCATAGTGGTGCCTATTTTGAGAATGTCTCCAGCTTTGTCTGAAGTTTTATGCCGAGAATCAGTAATAATTAATTAGTTGACTAATCACAAAAAGTAGGAGGACTTTAGTGCATGTGGGTCACTTTAACTTAAAATAACTCTCAGCTTTCCTATTAACTATCCTTGATCTTACTGGTTTTTCTCCCTAGCTTTTCTTCAGTTCCCAGTGATCAGTCACAATATTTAGAAGGTTTTTCTTCATTGGTAAATTTACTAAATTTACTACAAATATAGTAAATGATATTGATAAAGGTCTTTTATTTCGTAAATCTTGAGAGTGGCAGTATGCTGTCATTAGATGAAAACTCCCTGGTCAAACATATCAAGCCTTTCAATTCTTTCCTGTCACCTTTCCCAGTCCTTCCTGTTGTCCCTTTCTTTTACATTTGTCCTCTGAGAGTTATGTTAAGACATGGCTTGGCCCTTGATATCTGCCTGTAATTTTCTACAGGAAAATAAATGAAGACTGCACCATTTCTTTTTACCTTTTAGACTGATCTTCATTTGCTCCATATCTTTGATAGCTGCCGGAATGCATTTCCAGCTTCCTCAAAGGTTGAGTTTATCTCCCTTCAGATCTCATTATATTCTGCAACTTTACTGCCCTAGGAAGCAAATACATATTTCTTCATCATGTTGTTGTTTTTTCCTTTACAAACATAATTTCTTCTATTTTCTCCCTTTTTTGATCGTGTGGATAACAGCAATTTTCCAAAACACTTGCTTTGTATTCTGTATATCACTGCACCGCAAACAAGTTCCCTTTTTGGATGTATCGAAGTCTCTTTGGCCCCTTTTAGTCTTGTCCTGACACATTTCGGCATCATTCTTCAGGCTCATCTCCAGAATTTACTAACTGTCACTCCAGAATTTACTAATTGTTTTTTCTCATCGGTCCTTTTCCTTTTTCTTGTCTACCTTTACTTTTGGATCTCTCTTCTATTTCTTCTACCAGTGCAGCCACAGTCATTGAATGTTTGTGATGTAATATATCTGTTGCCTTAGTACTTTCAGAAAGCTTTTGTGAAAAGAAAAAGGAAGCAAAATGGCACATCGCTTAGGAGTGAGGGAGGCCAAAGTGCGAGCGGTCCTTGCACCAGAAGAAAATCATTGTGCTCTTCACTCAGGAGAAATCTGAGGACTTCACCAAGAGTTGAAACACTTCCTCCCCATGTTTCTATCTTGCACACATTCCTCTCAAATGAGATGTACATAAAGGTGGTTATGCAGCAAGTCAAAGCAGGAGCCATTTAAGCTGACTTGGACCATGCAGATCTCAAAAGCATCACGTGTGCATCTACAGTGGTCATGCTTTCAGGTTTTATATACCCTGGAATGCTTATTTTCTCGCTCTCTATCGAGATTGTATTTCCTATTTACAGTGCAAGAATTGATACATCCTTTTAAGAATTTTTTTTTTCCTGTTATGCTTCAGCACAGCTGGAACTCTAAAGGATACACTTCAAATGAGTGCTGAATTCTTATATTGTTTGCAGCAACAAACACTACAGTCACAAAAAGACTTCCATTGTAGTCTCTAGCTTGGTTCTTGCCTCCCACCAGCACCATGGATCCCCCTTTCATTTCTACTATTCATCTTCAAACAGCATACATTATCTGCAGACACAATGGAGAGACGAGCTCTTCAGAAATGTGTGTAATAATAATCCATTCTGTGCTCTGTTCAGCGTTAGGTGATGCGTACTTTGGAATCTGTCCTCCTGTAAGAAAATAGTGGCATTTCAAATGAACATATTTTGGAGAAGTAAGGTAGAGCAGTGCCACGTTTTCCAAAAGAGTAAGGGAAATATTTGGTGTTAACTGGCTTTGTGGATTTTATAAGTAAACATGAACTGCTCAGTTATTCTTCTGGATAGAGCTGACTTGATTCTAGTACGCTGGATCAGAAAGAATGACGAGTGTTTGTTTTTATTGGAGGTGTGTAATGGTGAATATCAAACCAGCACCGTGCTGCAGGTTCAAAATCTCCAGTTTGCTCATCAACTTGACTCCTGAGCAGGATAGAAAGATACAGAATTTTGGTCTTCTTGAGATGAATTCACCCTCCCTTAGCAAGCGTGAGGGTTTCACGCACTGTAGAAAGTGTATTTTGGTCACAATGATCAGTAAGTGAAAGGAAACTTCCGTGTATGTTGGTAGGGAAAGGAGGAAAGCTTTATTTTCCCTTTTTGTTCCCTCCATTTGTCTACGCTTGTTTCATTAAGTAGGACCAGTTTCCTTAGATGGGAAGTAGGCACAACGGCTCTCTTCTTAACCGTGTACTTGATAGTTGCTTGTTGATGAATTAATCATGAAGTTTGGTAGGCTGTGCTTCAGGTTGCCTGACACAAAGGTGTTGGTTCTCTGTATGCATGAGACAAGTTTCCCGCTTTATATATTTCAGTGGCTTCGAGACAACTAATTTAGACTCTTTGATAGTCAAAATGCATATTTAAATTAATTGCGCATCTGCAGGCTAGTGTTCTCTTGGTTGAGCCTCCACAGTCAGGGTTTGTTGCTATTAAATGAAAGTGGTTTGCAAGGTCTGGAAAATAACAAGTCTAGACCCATGCCGTCATTGTCGTGTAGCTGCATTGTGATGTGAATTTAGACTCTGTTTTCTAGCTTTCTGAGGATTTGTGGTGTTTCTGCAGGGAACAGCTTATAGTATCTGGTAGATATAAAAGATCTGTGGGCAATTAGAATAATTGGGGGAGACTTTGTTTCTTCCTCCTCTGGTTTGATTCTCCCTAATTTTCTGTTTGAAAGGGAAAAAGGTGTCCCACATTGCCAGTGCTGTAAAATATTTCCTGCTGCTAAACGCTGCAAGTCTGGTGTGACACAGTAAGTATCAGGAGGATTGTGATCTATATCATACTCTCCTTGAGCATGCTTCTTTGTATGTCCTTCTTGTTTGTTTTTGTTTTATAAATTTTTAGTGTCTTCTGTTTCTAGTCTTTATTTCTAGCAACAAGAATTTATTTTAATGCTTTTTGATGAAGGCAGAGATAGGATGGACATAATTAAAGTTTACTTTCAAATACGTTTAATAGGCAGTGATCTCTATTCTTTTATTTTTTGCAATTTAACTGGAATTTAAGATTTCCGAAATAATGTTAAAGGAATTGTTTATGGCACTAGTAGTAAGGATGATCAAATAGGCATCTTCTTTAACCCATGCCATTCTACTTGATAGTTCCTTTGGGAATCCATCAGAGGTTCAAGATTTGAGACTCAGGGACAAAGCAGAGTGGCAGCTTCTGAAATTATGTCTTTTAAAAATAAGGGTTTTAAATGAATGTGCATTCGCGGGGGTTTTTTTGGTGGGGTGAACAGAAGATCCAAAGTGCTGAACTTGCCTATTCAATTTAATTTTCTTCCATTGTTATAATTAGAAATACAAAAATGAATAAAAATTCCACGTAAGATCAGAGTACATGGCTGTTAAACACCCCCAACTTGTGCTGTTCTTGTAAACTTTTAATTACATTCTGGTAGGTTTTGTACTTGCCAAAAACTGGAGTTTGGCAGGGGAGGGGGGAGGAGAAAAAAGATAAATTTAAGGTGAAATGCAAGAAATCTTCTACAGAAAGAAAGGGAATTAAAAAGATAATGCAACATTAATTAAAGTACTTTCATATAAAATATTTTGACTTTTTGCTTTTGGAAATTATGTAGTTCAGGGGTACACCCTGACAGTTGCTTATGTAAGGCCGTGATTGGGAAGTTTCTGTACCTTTTGCCAACTTCCTTATGTCTCCAGGTGTTACCAACTAATCTATCCCAGATTTTTGCTTTAAAAATTCTTTAAACTAAACTAAAATATTATTGAAAGAATAAGAATGCCAAATATGCCTTGCATTAAACATTAGATCTTTAAGAAAAAAAAATCTGCTGCAAAGAAGCATTCTTTTTTCCAAGGGTTTTGATACTGTAATGTTGTTTTTTTGGTTTTGGTTTTGTTTTAAACCTAGCTCCAGCTATAATTCTAAAAGCTGTAACTGGGTAAATGAAATTTCTCAGCATATTTCTGTGCATGCAGACAGCCTGGCATTCTAATATTCCCTCCAGGGAGGGAATACGTTGTGAGAAATCAAGTCTGCAAATTATCTGTCGTAAAAATACATTATTTCTGGCAAAGCTACAAATGGGGTGCCTGTGTTGATGCATGCCCACAGTGTCATTAACCATATTCCTTAATAACTATTAATTAGTTTCGCTGGAGCCCTGGTAGTCCAGATTAATTGCAGTGGGAGGGCCAAGGGGAACTAAAACACTCCTTTATTTCCCTCTGCTAAGAACTGCCTGCATTTATTGAAAGGAGGATGCCTTTGGTCATTCTTTAACTGTTTGAGTGATGTTAGTTTCCCTTGGATCTTTTTGCCTGTCAGGAGTGAAGGAACAGCTATTAGCAGTTTTCAAAATTACGAGCTGGAAGAACACTCTCCTCTGTCTTTGCATGCCAGTGTGCAGCTTCCAGGACTGTACACAGGCAGTGTGCAGGTAGTGCTAGGAGATTTTCCTTCATCCAAGTATTTCTTTAATCCAGTACCTTTTGTGGCAAACAAAATGAGGGCAGAAAAGGAAAGTGGTATTGGCCAATGCCCCAGTCAATGCCGAAGAGGAATTGCAACAGGACAAGTGAAAAGAATCTCTTCCTTTGCTCTTTGAGTAAGTTTGTCATCCTTTAGGGGGCCGGTTAGCTCAGTCAGTTGAGCGTGGCTCTAACAACACTAAGGTTGTGGGTTCGATTCCCATTCGGTCCCCATGTGTTGCCTGATCTAGTCGAGAGGTGGCGTCCCTGGCGGCAGGGAGGCTGGATTAAAATGATTTCTAAGGTCCCTTCAAGCTTAGACCATTCTATGATTCTATGATATGATAAGGGAGATCCCATCACACATCAGTCTGCTCAAGGACAACTGTTTTGGTAAAGAATTGAACCTTCCTTATTCTACCAGTTTTAAGAACTAGAAAATAGTGAATTTCTTTATAATCCTTCAATAACTGTAGCACAGGGTCAGTTCTGCTGACCCAAATCAAAGAAATACACCAGATGGATTGATCATAATTAATGTTTATATGCAGCTTTGGTTGGGAAATATCAGTATTTTTTCAAACTTTGTCTGTTTCCAGTTATTACTAAGCAGTATCTCCATGCAGGGATTAGCCGTATTAAAAGTTCAGCCATATTTTAAAGTTATTGCTGAAGAGCAGTTCATTTTTTTCTGTCATTTCAGAGTATCTTATTCTTTTTATCCATTTTGGAATGGTTATTCCTGGTATCTTTGTTCTCCGAATTTCTTCGAGTGCTGTTAAAACTAGTACAGAAGACTTACCTGTTGTTGTGCAGTCACTGATGTCTCCAATATTAATGGTGTGAGCATCTTCAAGATGGTATCACGGCATCTCAGCCGAAGAGAAAGACTTGCTTGTGACTTCTTACTTCTCTACTCTGTTTTCCAAAGGCATTTTTTGATTTTATCTGGTAGTTGAACTTTGGATGAAATACAGTTTAGGCTCTTTTACTTTTGCTCCCTATGAACCTCTCACATCCATTCACTGAACAAGCATTTCTGTGACCGTTGGCTCTTCATTTGACTTTCGTTTGTTGAGACTCTGATGTGTTTAAACAGACATTTATTACTTACTGATTGTTTCCTTAATTTTAGTTCTGTTCTTCTCTGATACAATAGCATTAATCTGTCAAGAATACAACAATCATAGCTTATTTCTTGAGAAAGACAATTTTATTTATTCATTTTGCAATGCTGAAATCCTTGTACTGGTTTTAATTCTAACTTCCACAATCACCATCAATGTTTTGGAATTGTAATGTAGTTTGATGGTTTGTGTGGCTGTCATGGCTTCTGCCGACTGCCCGGGCCAACAACAACAAACCATTCAGCCACTTGCTCACTCCTCGCCCCACCCCTCTTCCCACAGGGATGTGGAAAGAGAAAATTCAACTCAAAAGGCTCAAGGATTGTGATTAGGACAGGGAGGGTCCGTTCACCACTTATGGTCATGGGCAAAAACCAGTAGACTTGGGGAGAAAGCATAAATCTAATTTTCCAGTTTCCTCTTAATACATTGAGGGCAGAGGTGCTGACTGGCCTGGCCTTGGCCAGAGGTGGGTCTGATTTTTACCTGGGGCTCTTGGTGTTTTGCAATAGTCATCCTCCACAGCCCTCCCTTGCTACCAAAACCCCTGCCAGACTCAAACCCATGACAGTGGCTTATGGGTTTTTGACTTTTTTTTTTTTTTAAATTAATTTTAATTTGGAATGGTTGATATGGTCATCTTGTAATTCATTCAGTAATATTGGAACCGAGTTACACGGATAGGTCTAAAACTGTCAGGTATATTGATTTGAATAATGAACTTTACTTAATCTTAGGCTACTGCAGATAAGAAGGAAACATGGTCTCATTCAGGTTGCTTTCTAATTAGGGAGCACGTTGGTTAGACTTGGAGCAAATTGCAGGCTTCCAGCTGGTAGTGAAGCACTCCAAAGCTTTTAACCCAGTGATTTCTAATACGGGTTTTTGTACCACTAAGAATCCATATGCAGTGAAGAATTTTTGAGCTGTTATTAAGGAGTCTAAATAAGTGAAACTTAGAGAAATCCAGAGGAAGTAGGAGCTCCAGAATTGCAACAGTGTGTTTTTAATGGCATTTGCTAGTTGCTTTTAGAAATCCTTGTGGTTTTCTGTGGTGTTTTGCTCTCTGCGTACTTTGTATATTGACTGATCTTTTCAGAGGCAACCTGCTGGTGAGTGGAGTACTGCCAATTTATTTTTTATGTATTGACTGAGATTTTTAGAGGTGGTTCAGAGTGGAAGTGGAGGAGGGAAGGGGATGTGGAGTGTGTTAATAAAATCATCTGCACTTACATTCCTTCGGAATATGTCCTCCCTATAGAGGAAGAATTAAAGTATAGCAGCCATCTGTGACAGAGTGATATGTTGCTTCATAAAGGCAATGGGCTTATTCCTTGTGTTTTGGGATACTAATATTACTGATAGCTGAAGTAAACGTGAAGCCTTCTATATAAGTAGCTACAAAATTATCAATGGTGGTCATCATTAGAAAGCTGACTGTTCAGAGCAGCTGCACAGGAGTATTTGTAATGTTTTTGTATTCAATTTGAAGGATGCTGAAGTTGTTTTCTACTGTCTGTATAGGGAATACAAATAAATATAAGAATAGTTAATCTGTACCGGTGCCTGGTATTATTCCTTCCCAGATACCTGCATCCAGGGAGGAATAACACCAGGCACCAGTACAGATTAGGGGGCAGCCTGCTGGAACGACCTGTGGATAAAGACCTTGGAGTCGTAGTGGACAGTGAGTTGCCCATGGGACAGCAACGTGCCCTTGTGGCCAAGAGGGCCAATGGGATCCTGGGGTGCATTAAGAAAAGTGTGTCCAGCAGGTCAAGGGAAGTTTTCCTTCCTCTCTACTCTGCCCTGGTGAGACCACACCTGATCTACTGTGCCCAGTTTTGGGCTCCCCAGTTCAAGAGAGACAGGGACCTACTGGAGAGAGACCAATGGAGAGCTACAAGAATGATCAAGGGACTTGAACATCTCTCCTAAGAAGAGAGACTGAGAGAACTGGGGCTGTTTAGTCTTGAAAGGAGATGGCTGAGAGGGGATTTATTAACGCATAGAAATATCTGAGAGGTGGGTTTCAAGGGGAAGGAGAAATTCTCTTCTCAGCGGTGCCCAGCAACAGAACAAGAAATAATGGGTTTAAGTTAGAACATAGGAAATTCCACCTCAACATGAAGAAAAATTTCTTTACTGTGGGAGTGAAGGAGCACAGGCTGTGGAGAGGTTGTGCAGTCTCCTGCTTTGGAGACTTTCAGAACCTGCCTGGACGTGTTCCTGTGGGACCTGCCCTAGGTGATCCTGCTCTGGCAGGGGGGTTGGACTAGATGATCGCTAGACGTCCCTTCCAACCATTCTGTGATTCTATGTTTCTAGTTATGTCTTTGTGTTGTGTTTTTTCTACTTATATTAAAATATAGAGCATCTTTTGACCTAATGCAAAGCACTGATAATACCTACTTCTCCTTGTCATGGAATAAGGCAGGTAATACAGTATTCTAAAGGGAATAAAAATTTTTCTTCTCTTCAAATAGATTACTTTGTAAGCAACAGAGCTCACTTTATGCTGTGAGACTTAGGTTGCAACGTTCATTAATAAGTGACTTGCTCTTTCTAGACTTTGCTTAATGATTGATGAAATTTGAACCCAATATGAAACAGAACTGAGCATCGACATTTTAGTTTTATTATAATAATTTTGGTATTTATCTTTTTCACTTTGAGGTTTTTTTAAATTTTATTTATTTCTTCCCTGGTATCTGAAAGAGTGGTGTAGTAGTTCTTTTAATATCAATCTCTACATGTAACAAATGCAGGGTTGGACTACTCTTGCAACTGGATTTTATAAGCCAATAAAGAGTGAATGGTCTTTGTTGAGACTACACCCTCTCTGTCTGTTTGCGTGGATGTAAAGCCAACTTAAAAATGATCTTATTTTTGCATAGTTGCTCTCTGTGATTTAAAAAATCAGATCTGAAAACATATTATTTGGTGAAGAAGATATAAAGCTATCTGTTCAATTCAAATATTCACATTGCCTAATACTTACGAGAAATAAAATAAAAAAGAACTGAGGCGTCAATTTTCCATTATTTACAAGGATGAAATATCGCAGTGCCTTAATAGCAGATTGTCTCTACATGTAAGATTCAGAACCATTCTACTGCACCTTTTAGCTCAGAGAGGATAAGACCTATTTTGTTCTCATTGGATTTATAATCCCAGAATTACTTTCAGCACAGATTGCTTAATGGAATGAAATTATGTCTACATTAGATAATATAGTAGATTTTTACAAAATAGAAGATGTGAATATGACTGAACTTGAATGTAGATCGCTCAAAGCCTTTTAAATTATCAATTAACTCTTGGCTTCAGTAATATGAAACAGATATTAAAATGTAGTTTAGTGATTAATCCTTGAGCTTTTCTCTGTTCTTATACAAGGTTTTTTTAGTAAAGTTGCAGTCCTAATTCTTTGTACAAAAACATTGTACATCTGTTGCTCACAGTAGGCAGGATATTAAAATTCCAAATAGATAAATTTCTTCAGCCTTATGATAGACATATAAACATCTTTGGTGTAAGGCTTGGGTATTACATGGTGTTAATATTGACCATCTTTTATGAGGTACTCATCGTGATACTGCAGTTTGTGTAAATACTGATAGAAACTTGGAAACTGGAGAGGTGTAGCCAATCTTGGATATGTTATCTAACTACAAGGATGTTTTAGAGGACAGTTTTCTACATGCAGATTTGTGCTTCTCAGTTTGTGTGTGTGTCACTGTTTTACTGCTGTAGGTCAGCATTAAAAAGGAGAAAGAGGCAAAGGTGAAAATTCTCTTCTGCTGTGGAAATAAAATTGTGTAGTGGCCTTGTCTGGTTCTATCTGTTATTCTTTGCAACTATTATGAAGGGAGATACATTATAGTATGCTAATGTGGTAGGCACCTAGTTTTTGCTCCAGTGGCACATAATGTCTCTAGGATGTTATTTAATCCCAGTTGTTCCCAACCTGTAATTCTGTTGTAGCTGTGATTGGTGGAGAAAAAACTACTTGACATACGGTGGTCTTACTGGGCAGCAAAAAATATACAACCTATTGAAAGAACAACTTGCAGGTGTATTGCTGTAAGAAAACAGAATTGCTTCATGGCAGAAAAAAACCAGAAATAATGTATGTCTGTTTGGGTTATGCTTCAGTGTAGTGCGTGAAACCATGTTACTTTGTCATTTAGAGGTTGAGTCTCACTGAGAGAACAGCTGAAATGCAATATGTGCTGGCTTCTAGCCAAATTTTAAAATATGATAAAAAGTTGCAATTGTAACATTTTATCATACTTAATGTTGCAGGAAGACTTAGTCTTTACCTATACTCTCGCTAGTTCACTGATGCTGTGCAGCTGACGTTATCCTGACGCATACCAAAAACTCGACACAGATCCTAATGAACCTAATTCAACCTGATGCTCAGAGCCAAGTGTGACGTAACACTTAAAACTGATGTTGAAGTAATGTGGTTTTTTTTTTCCCCTGATTGACTTGATATAAATTTTCTTATTTTAGGAAGTTAGTTTTTTATCTTATCTAGGATATTACTGGGAGATACAATATGGATTTGGTGATGAGTTTCGTTAATATATTGCACTTGATTAGTAAGTGTAAGGTTCTGCACTTGAGTCACAACAACCAAATGCAAGGCTACAGGCTTGGGTAAGAGTGTTTGGAAAGCTGCCCATTGGGAAAGGACCTGGAGTAGTTGATGGACAGCCAGCTGAGCATGAGCCAGCAGTGTGCCCAGGTGGCCAAGAAGGCCAATGGCATCTTCGCTTCAGTTAGAACTAGTGTGGCCAGTGGGCCTAGGGAAGTGATTGTCCACCTGTACTTGGCACTGGTGAGGCCACACCTCAAATCTTGTGTTCAGTTTTGGGCCCCTCATGACACGAGGGACATTGAAGTGCTGGAGCGTGTCCAGAGAAGGGCAATGGAGCTGGTGAAGGACCTAGAGAAAAAGTCTTATGAGGAGTGGCTGAGGGAACAGCCCGGAGAAAAGGAGGCTGAAGGGAGACCTTATCACTCTCTACAACTCCCTGAAAGGAGGTTGTAGCGAGGTGAGGTCGATCTCTTCTTCCAAGTAACAAGTGATAGGACAAAAGTAAGTGGGCTTAAGTTGTGCCAGGGGAGGTTTAGACTGGGTATTAGGGTAAATCTCTTCACTAGAAGAGTGGAGACACAGTGGAACAAGGCTGCCCAGGGAAGTGGTTGAGTTGCCATCCCTGGATTCATAGAATCATAGAATGGCCTAAGCTGGAAGGGACCTTAGAGATCATTGTAATCCAGCCTCCCTGCCAGCAGGGACACCATCTCTCGACTAGATCAGGCAACACATGGGGACCAAACAGGAATCGAACCCGCGACCTTAGCATTGTTAGCGCTATGCTCAACTGACTGAGCTAACCAGCCCCCTAAAAAAGATGTGTAGAAGTGATGCTTAGGGCCATGGCTTACTGGTGAACTTGGCAGTACTAAGGTAATAGTTGGACTGAATGATCTTAAAAGGACTTTTCTAGCCAAAATGATTCTGTGATTCTATGCTATCTACTACTAGGTTTAGTGTTTCTTATATGTTATAAGACGGCTGAAAAACTTACATTTAATACTGTTGTGAGTATGCTTGAGTCCAAAGGCATCATTTTGCAAACAGCGTTTCTTCTGCCCTGGGACCATTTGTGCTGTGTTCAGACTTTATATGTTCTTGCTGAAGGTACGTGATATTCAAAGAAGAGTTCGTCTTTTCTCCAAAATTATACGGGTGTAGTTATTTTTAAAAAGGGAAAAAAAATCCCGGGATCTTTCACATTTTACAGTTTTTGTGTGAAATATTTGGCATCTTCACTGAATTATTTGCATTGGTGAAAACCCTATGTCATAACTGAAGGATGCAGCCAGATAAGGAGCGAGAGTTGTTGGCACTGTTCTGATTCATGGAGGTCTGTGTTACTACTCTTTTTAGGCTTGTCACAGGCCAAACTGTTTTGTCTGGCGCTGTTTAGATATGTCCAAATCACTTTTCAGAATGCAATATCCGGAGAATATTTAACCTTTGTTCTTTTACACCATTCACACAAGTAAGCCTGCTGGAAGGTTTCACGTGAATGTAATGTAAAGCTTTATGACTGTAGCTCTACTGTAATTACCTTTATGAAAGAGGAATTATAAGCCTCTAAATTCTACTGAATTCCCTTGTTAACAGCCCCCATATAGTACAAAGCTTATCATACCTAAGGGAAAGCTAGTATAAATGATATTGTAGTATGCCATTAACAGGAGGGTGACAGTTTTAGTTGCACTGTTAGTTTCAGGTTAAAATCCTGGAGAGCAAAATATTTCATGTACACTTGACTATAATTAACCCCTTATGTCCTTCCCCTGTAGTAACGTCATTTATAAAAGCCTCGTTTACAGTGGCTCAGTAACACAGCATGTGCTCCTGCAAATGCAAAACCCACTTCAGTGATTCCCTTCTGCTAGAGGCTGGTTATACTGTAGGGCAAGTTGCAGGATTAATTAGTCACTCGCTGAGTTTCTTACTGCTGTTGCAAATTTTAAACTCTTAAGACAGTAGACAATTCTGCATTCCCAGAGTCTGTTACTACCTTCTGCTTTGAATTCTGGTTTTATGTAAAAACTTACTGCTGGTTCCTCGGTTTGTTCAATGTAACATGTAGGATAGTAAATGCTGTTTTTCAGGAGAATGCTGGTAAAGTTGGATGAAATTGAACATTAGTCATGTCATTGGCATAAGAGTTTGTGCGCTCTTTATATCTCACATCCACAGCACTTAGTTATAGCATCAAACTGTGTCCTGCGCTGGTCTAACGTTGGGAAGGAGGGTATGTCCCTTTGTCCTTCAGTCAGCTTGAGCTCTTCACCCCTTGCCTCCTACTAATGATGCACAGATGTCCTGTTGACATCAGTGCTTACAAGAGCCATGTGGCTGGATACTTTGCTGACTTTCCACCAGGCTCTTGTTTGGACATTATAAACCAAAGATCCTGGCTGGATCCAACATGTTGCTCACTTGTTACAATTAGCCAGGAGAGACTGAAATC
Source organism: Apaloderma vittatum (assembly GCF_000703405.1). Lineage (NCBI taxonomy): Eukaryota > Metazoa > Chordata > Aves > Trogoniformes > Trogonidae > Apaloderma > Apaloderma vittatum. The sequence continues at coordinate 33,039 of NW_009716476.1, forward strand.
TAGAATAGTAACTATATTGGATTTATGGCAAAGGGACAGTAAAGGTTTGTGACTCAGCACCTTGCAGCTTATGTTCTTGGAAGTGAAATTGCTTGAATAATCTTTTAACTGCGGATCAATTGCTTAGCTCAAATGATGACTGCCTGCACGGTGACTGTTAGGCTATTAACAAACGTGTTAAGTCTCGGTGCACTGTAAAATATGCTAGATGCTTTGTAAGTCAAAGTCAGTCAGTGTTAAGAAAGCTAGGATTATTGAGTTAGAAGAGGGAAACAAAGAAAAATAAATGAATTGGAAATAAGAAACAAGTTTTACTGTTCTTCCCAAGCATAAAATGCCTGATCATATTGTCATGCACAGTGTTAAAATACTTCCCTGAATGCTCCATTTGCATGTTTTCCATTGCATGTTTGGTACCATTCTGTAGATTAGATAAGCAAGTAATTTTTGATTTTTTTTTTTAAGATTTGCCTTTGCTATAAACTTGTGTGCCCATATTTGCTGTGTTGAATCTGTAGTAGACATCAGTCAAAGGAATAGAGTGCAAGAGCAACACAAAAATCACAATGATGTTTCAAGAAATTTTTCTGTATTGGTTTGCTCTGTTCAAAACTTGCATGCCACACGCATTTGAACTGGAAAGCCAAAATATTACTGCATGGTTGGACTGAAAAAGTGAGGAAGGAACAAGACATTGTAAGAATAATTCAAATTAATTATATTTAAGATTTTTTTTAAAAATTATTTAAGAAACTGTTCACCATAAAAACTAGTTGCATCTACATGTGTTTTTTCCTGTTTATTTTAGTATTAGTTTGGAGAGAACTCTACTTAATTTTGAAATTAAGGGAAATGACTGAAGAACCCCAAATACTCACAGATCAGAGATATCACTGAAGGAGTTAGTCAAGTATGGCTGTATGCTGGAAACATTGTTACTTGTCAGCTGTTCAGATTCTCCTGGCCAGCAAGTTCTAGACAAAATCTGGTGCTGGAACCATGGTTACTTTTCAGGTGTTCAGATTCTCCTGGTCAGCAGGTTCTAGACAAAATCTGAAACTGTTTTGTGACTTGTGTGTCTAGACCAAATGAGGTACTAACCCTCCCTTCTGCAGCAACAGTAGTAAGATAAATATGTGTGGGATATTCCAGGTCTTACAATCTTTTTTCAGTCTAAAAGATTAAATTCTGTGTAGATACTTTATTTAAAGAGCAATTACTACAGACTCTGACATCTACTTTAGTCAAAAGGAATAATTGATTCCTCTTCTCCTGCTGCGAATCTAGCTATTCAGAATGATATTTTTGGAATTTTCATAATACAAATTCTGAAGTGCTTCATCATTAAGCTTAAAAGATGGTAACTGCACCTCAGCTGTCTGAGAAAGGTCACAGAAACTTGGATCACAAATTTCTTTTCATCTCTCTTCCCCAGTCATCTTACAAAACCATACCCTACCCAACACAGTACTAAATAAGATTGCTGCGGCACGTGTCCTTGCCACAATGAGACAAACGACCATGTTTCAAAATTCAAGTTTTCGGTCATCTCCATCCTGAAGAGTGATTATATCTCATAAACAAGACTTGTAAACAATGTATACCAATGACTTATTCAGCTCTCATGCATGAGAAGCCTACTCTCTTCTTGTTTTTGCAGTATTTATCCATGAGAATAGATGTGCCTCTTTGCAAAAATTCTGCTGATGCTGTATGACCTCTGTTTTGGAGTGAACATTTAAAAGTGCATAAAAAGAAATCAGGGCAAACCAAACTTGTGAAATAGACATTCCTTTTGTACGCTATGAATTGCTGCATGGTTGTTGATGTTGTGAGGAGGCAATGATGTGAGATGGGGGTTTCCTGTTTTGCTGGTGATGCGTTTGTGTGCATTGCATAACTGTGTTTTTATTGTGTTAGTGCTCCTGATTTACTTTATGTAACATGATCGTCACTTTTCTCAAGTTCTATGAAAAGAATTAGGTAAATGCTCTTAGAATAAATTTTAAAGATAGATAGTATGAAATTAAAATTGGAATTAGTATCTTGCAAGTTTGTACTGACTTCGGTGAAGTGTGTTGAATAGTTTGAAGAAAACAAGCATTCCTTGCAGAGTAAAGGATACATATCTTATCAAGTGATTTTCTTCTAAACTTAGCTGGAAATCTAAAATGCCAGCTTCTGGTGGCAGTCTGATGACATAGATTAAGGAAGGTTCATAACCCTGTTCATGCACAAACTTGGTGGGAATGTTTTCATTAAGACTTGCGAGATTGTAAGAGGAAAATCTTTCTATGTCTCATAAATGGAAAAGAGTAGACTGGTATTTTGCAAGACAAGATTTACAACGTAGTTTACTCAAATGATGGAAGCATGAAACTGAAGTTTACAGAATGTTGAAAGAACTCAAGCAGTGCGATATGTTCATGAAACACGTAAAAGGTTTTTTATACTCTTCTGGTTAACAAGTGTGACAGGTGCAGTATGTTCTGATTGCTCAGAATTACGTTATTTGAGTTTCTCTTTCTTGTTTTATTGCTATCAGATGTCAGGCCTCTAAATGTGTTCATGCATCTAGTAATTAAAAATTACAAAAACATCCTTGTTATTTTTTTACATGTATGTGCATCATATTTGCTTTGATTGCAGTAAATGTCCAAAGTTGGTCAAATCTGTCTGTTCATTTGTAAATTGGATGCATTATGCAATGTAACAGTTCTGAAAATAACCATTACATATATGCAAAACATGTTTGGTTTTTTCTGACGTGATAGTCACTGTGAAAGTTTAAAAAAATTACTCCTTTCCTGTTTTTTTCCTACTTTTTTTATTTGAGGAATGGTCTAAAATAAATTATTGCAGGGTTTATTTCAGCATTTACAGATCCTGAAGCATTATTAGATGCATTTAAGTGACTGGTACAGTTTTAATTTCTTCTAAGGTTCTAATAGTTTTTCATCAGCACTGTCCATTGTCTTCTGAACAAAGGAGTATCTGGATTACAGAAGAATTATCAAGTGGTATTATCAAATGGGGGAAGTGACAATATTAGGTGCTGTGATGAAAAGCAGACAGTATTTTACTGGCATCTGATTGTTCAGTTACAATAATAATTTTCATGTCTGCTGCAGTACAGTGACAAGTTGTGTAGAAGATATGCATTGAGTGTTTCTTTGATAGACTGAATAATCTCTCAGAATCCATACTCCTTTCTTTATGCTCTGGAGAGTCTGAAAACAAAAAGAAAAAATGTAGTAGAATTTCTGATGTTCACTGACATGGGGGTGGAGGGGGTCCCTCTAAATGAGCTCAAAGTTCTTTCGAACAAGACATTGTTAATTATCAAAACTGTGTAAGATTAAGCCTGCAAAAGATTGGCTTTATGTAATAAAAAGGTGTCAAGCTACTTAGCTGGAGCTACGAGAATTAAATTAATTGAAGGCAGCAAAATCAGGTCTCCAGTGAGTACAAGCATCCACTGATCAATACAGCATGTTAGAAAGTAGCGGGGCATGGTCTGTTCTGAATGCTAACGGTGTGCAGCCTGCCAGAAACAGGGAAAAAATTGGGGGAGCTGGTTCAGGCCTCCTCAGGCACCCTCATCCTCAGGCATCTCATGGCCATCGAGCCAAGGGGCTTCAGCCACTTTTATCCAGGACTGAGCTGTGTGGAGGGACGCAACGGTGGAGATGAGAAGTGAATTGTTGGTCCTGGATTCATGTTTGCAGTAAGGGCCTTTTTCCGAGTGGGAAAACGCCTTTGTCTACATGAGACTCTGAGAATTTTTGTCTGTACGGCCTCTGTTGGATGTGAGGTGCAGTTGCCTCGAGTGGTCAGCTGTTGCTGCCAGCACACGGAGCCAAGGCTTATACCAGGTTTTTCTATAGTTTTACATTTAATTTATAAAAGCTTTGAGGGATGATTTACTAAAAATACTTTCTTGACTGCTTACTATAAAATTATCTGAAAACTATAGTCTGTGTGTGATAGGGAGATATGTCTGATAGCTGAATTCTGCAGCTAGAGCTTTTCTTCTGTTTTCATACAGTGTGGTAGCATTTGATTATTAAACTGATTATGCAAAATGGTGCTGCTACTGCACAGCCCTTTGCAGTAAAAATTATGAGAGAAATACCCCAATTTATGAAGTCATCAGGACCCTTGAAAGGGACATGGAGTAAACTAAGGGAATAATCAAGTTCTTGCCTGAAAAAGATCTGTCTTAGCCATGAGCCTTGTACTAGGCCTGTCAGCCATATGACACAAGTCTGTAATTAGAGACAAGAATGTTAATAGTGAAAATTAGAGACAGCAAGAGTTACGTAGCTTTTATTGTTTATGTAGTGAACAGGCTTAGAGGCTTCAGTATCATCAGAAAGCTTTATATGCCAATTAGCTTCTCAATTATAATGATTTTATGTAAATTAACAAATAAGCTGGCAATGAAAGTGACAAAACACCTGGAAGTTCAAGCAGAGATAAGCAACGGGAGGATTTTCTGGATTTAATATTTGGCATGATTCCATTGGAGCAACCGGCAGGTTGGTTGTTATTTTTGCCCAAGGTGGGTGGGAGGAGAGACAAGAGTTTTTTGTCTGGGTGATGGCTGGTTCCTAGAGAGCCTGAGGTTCACATTGGAGCATACCAGTTCAATTGTTCTGAACAAATATGAATTAAAGAATTATCATCACTGTACTTTAATTGTTCTTTTAGACACAACAGTGTCTTTTACTTTTAAACTACAATAGTCTCTCTTACTTTTAGATCCGTCAACTGTACAGAATGGTGCTTGTTTTTAATTGCTTAAGTTCAGGAACTCTTCAGAAGTGTGTAGGTACTTGCTCTCTGAACATTTCAATGTTTCTCACTTTTTACTTACATGTGAAGTAATCTTAAAAAAACTTTTGAAGAAAGACACTGCCAGTGTCTTTGAGGGTGCAATAAGAAAAATATTAGTGAAGAATTACTAGGAGTATTATTTAAATGCAGGTCTGAAAGGCAGAAACTTGTGACATTTAATCTCAGTAATCCTTCTGTGACATTTACTTCTAGGATTCTCCTAATCTTATTACTACAAAATTATTTTAATTACTAACTGCAAGGCACCTATCTTCAGGCTTTAGGAGTTAATCCGCACGCCTCATTGGACCCATTGTACAGACGGGGGTGCTAGTCTTCTGCATCCACCATGAGCACTTGATCGTTGTGGCTCAGATTCAGGAAGAACCCTGACGTCTTCAATCCATTATGCCTATGACTTGAACTATACACATGCACACATTAACTGCATCTGTATGCATGGGTCTTGCCCTGGGTAAGGATTATTTGGGAGGAGGATGGAAGGGGCTAAATCCAACTTACTTTAGGTTTGGTGCCAATTAAATACTAGTTCTAATATATCCTCACAGTAATCAACAAAGAGTTATCCCAGACTTACTGTTTTAAAACTATCTTGGAGGTTAACTGACCAACTGGTTCAAGAGCCTGGTTGCCTTTTTCAGACTATTCCTTAGGAATGGACTGTTGAGATAAATGCTGTTAATTAAATACAAATCCTTTTCTTGATTGTGCAGAAACTGCCTTGTTACTAGTCCCTCTCCTAATCTTGTTATAACATTCCCCTGATAGGTCTCATTAGATTGTCTTGTTAGCTGATACAGAGTCTGTTTTGCAGCAGAACAGAAAGAAAAGTTAATCTTAGTCAGCTGTGATGTGCCTCAACCGCTAAAGCTTTTTTTTCTTCCTTACTTTATTCACTTTTGTTTACTCTCATTGTCTAGTTCCTTTTGTTCTGTTGCCCAAAACAATAGAAGGGTGTGAAACCAGTGATTTATTTACTTTGATTAGTTTTCATTTAATCTGTCACAGTTTATTGTATTTAATTACTTTAAAATCATTAACTCAAACAGTGTGAGGAGGGAGAGGAAGGCCCTTAGTGTCTTGTACAGTGTGAATGTGACATGCTTTGAGCTAGTTCCTGATAAAGCAACTTCTTGGGACACAGAGCTTTAATCATGGATACCCTCTATTTTGCCAGGAGAATTTATGGAAATACTGTCACCTATAACTGCATGTGTGGGATCGTCTCAGTTTCTTTCTCTGTGACTTTCTCAGAAAGTCAGCTGCAGAGCTGACTCTCAGTTACTTGAGAGATCCGGAAGACAAAGGCCTCTTGAAAAATGACTCTTTGTAAGAATAACACTCATATGAAATAGTCGTAGTATGTGGAGTTGTCCATGATTATACTAACTGAGTTCACTGGATGGCCTGTGGAAGGTGAATTTAAGTAGAAGTAGCACATTTTGTGTGGGAGTGTTGTTACTAGTAGACTTAAGAATTCATAACTGTCAATAACTCAAGATTAATTGCTCTAGTTCCTGTCAAACTCTTTAGACTTGTTGCTGAACTGTTGCTTATATAGCGCTATTTGTGGTATTTCTTTCAAGAGGTGTGTGGCTGGCCACTGAGACTTTAAATTAGCAAATATGGTGAGGTGCAACATCAGAGGAGAAACTAGTAAAAAAACTGCAAGAGCCATGCTGTTGACCGAATGCAGTCATCTGGAATTACTTTGTTTATTTTCCTCCTCTTTCTTACAACAATGCACCATATGAACTATTTTTGTATGGGCAAGGTTTTTTATATTTTATATTTTGTTTTAAATATATTATTTTTGTTTCAAAGTAATATCTATAGTAAGAGGAAAAAAGTGTTTTGTTATCTATTTTTCAATTAGTTGATGTTTCTTTATCCTGCTTTCTTGAAGAAAACTTGGAGGGAAATAGTATACAATAATCTTTTTAGTTTAATAATATACTAAGGCTAATGATTCTAATTTTTTTTAACGTTCTTGATTGCTGAAATTGAAGCCTTATTGCAAATGCTCACCTTCACTTTTTGTGAAGGTTATCTGGTGTAGTGTCTGCTTATTGTCATGCTAGAGACCAGTAGTTTGAGTTTTGACTTTGCAGAATGACTCCATCACTCTTCAGATAACAAGGACCTCATAATCTCCTGTTTCTCAAAAATCAGGCCAGTGAAGGTACCTGCTGCTGCAGAGCTTTCTCCACTCTGGTACTAGCTCTCTGCTTTTCTTACTTACAATGTATCCCTTTGCTTTTGAGATTTGATTAAAAATTCTGAGGATTCAGTCTGGGGATTTTCCTCTTAATTTTCAGAAATATTTTGATGAAGTGAATGTATCCTAAGAAGCTGATGTCAAGCTAAATTGAACTTCTCCACAAAAGACACATGCCAATCTGGTGCACAACCCATATGTCCTGGCTTCGAAATCTCCTTCCTGTTTGAAATGTAATTTCGTTCTTCTGTCTTTCATACTCCATATTATGTACATGACAAATCCCCAGCTAGAACTGGCTCTCTGAGGAGGAACATAGGTGGAAAAAACAATGGCACTCTTTAGGCAACACTGCGTGTTCACGTTTATTATTCATTCTTGCATGGACACAGTTTTATTCCATTTGGAGCTGCTGCTCTAAGCTTTTTACTACAGCATTTGTAAATACGTACATGATGCTGGCTCACTGTTCAAAGAGGGAAAGATGAGAGTATCCTTGGAGAACAGCGCTGGGAGTCTTTGCCAAGTAGCTGTATGTTTTAAGGAGCAAAGAATGGTTGCTTGGCAGATGAGCAGTGGGTGGGCTGATTCAAGTGTGGGTGCTGGCATGAGAGAAGAAATAAAACTGAGAACAAGTAAAGGAAACAAGTGTGCAGGTAGGAGGGACAAGGGAACTATTTACTCAGCAACCTAATAGCCTTTTCAACTCTGGAATAACAGAATCACAGTCACTTAACTGGTCAACAGCCACAAGTTTACGGCCCAAGTCTTTTTAAAATTCAGAATACATATGGGTTTGATGAAACCTGTGGCATGTTAAAAGCTATATCTAGCTACCCTGGAGCATGTTGTGGCTTTTAGCATGAATGTATGATTTAATTTGAATTAAGTTCATACAAGTTTTTTGTGGGTGTGACTAAGTGGCCAACTATTCTTACTTCTGTCAAGTGTGAGTTCAGATCAGGCCTAAATAGCAGCTGGCTTCTAGAATATATGGTTAGATTTTGATCTTCTAACGCTTTCGTTGTTTTTCTGGATAAAGCACTTTTTTTAACCGCCTGGTGTTTTTTTATTGTTGTTTTTGTTCAGGCTTTCTGCATGGGTAAAAGGAAGGTAAATTCTTTCTTGGGGCAAATACATTGGCTCCTTTTAGCATATCCACTTTTCAGAGATACAAATTCAGCAACGTATTGTACAAAAGAGCACCTGAGAAAACATGGCTTGAACAATGAGAGCTAGTAAAGCTGCTTTTTGTGTGTAGTGTAATCAGAACAAAAGGCATGAGTGATTGCTTGGTTTTTGTCCTGAAAGATTATCAGTCTATGGGTCTTCAACGACATCAGGATACACTTGAACAACAGCCGTTCCAGGTTCTGCCTTGCATAATGTGGGTGGTATGGACTTGTAGTATGAAAATGGCTCCCATTTCCTTGGTGAGCAGAGCCCTGTGGATATTCTGGCTATGAGCATATGATGAACTATTCTATGGGAAATAGCAAATGTTTTCCTCAAGCCCATATTGGATTCTTAACATGCATCTGCTACTTTACCAACAACCTCCCACGTGCTGCCACAGAATCATAACTTGCACATTTTGGTCTTGCAAGCAAATGTTTTCTATAGACCTTGACTTCTACCTCAGAGACCCCAAGGGTGGTTATAAAATGTTTGCATAATTAATTCGTTTTATGTGATACAGCTTTTGTTAATTTAAATTATATAGAATGTAATAATATCCAGGTGTTTTAAGCTCCTACCAGTGGTAGCAACGGAGAATTCACGAGTATTATAGGCTGAATCCTCCCAAAAAGACTCACTTACAGGAATGTAGTGAGCAGCCCCTGCTGCTACTGAAACTACTTGCATGAAGACTGAGCATCTGACCACCTGTGGTTCCCGAGAGCTGGAGAGTGTTTGGTATCTCTCGTAGACACAGGCAGGAAAAAATCCTTCATCTCACCTTGCGAAAGTTCAGACATTAAATCAAATGGTTCTTTCGCAGTTAGCTAAGCCCCTGTAAAACATGAGTGCCTAAGGTTTTTAGAAGCAGTTCTTTCAGTTTTTAAGACCCGTAGGCTAAGAAAAGAATAGAACCATAGATTTCGGAATTTATAGATACCTCATATTTTAAAAAGGAAATACTTGAAAATCAATCCCCCTTTGCTTGCGGAGTTCTGCACCTCACCCTGTCACTGACAGTGTCAGCAATGAAAGAACAGACAAAAACTGTTTATGCTTTCCAGTCATTGCCAAAGAGATATTAAAAAGCAAACCCAAATTTCTTTAGCAAGTTTATGATTGCAGTGCTAAGTACTAAATGACGCAGTGCAGAGCCAGTGACTTCTAGACCAGATCCTCATCTCTGAGCATTACCCACCTCCACTTGAATACAATGGAGTGACTCCTAATATCTTTTAATTTTGTGAGAGTTTTGCGTATGATTTACATCAGAAGTAGTATTGCCAATTAGAAGGGGAGTAGCTTTAATCTCTCAGCGTCTGTTGTGTGAAGCCAAACAACTACGTTGGCTTCCACGGTTATCCAGAACCCAAATGATTATAGGAAAGATGAGAGCCCGGCTGTAGGATCTGCAGTGCGGTAAAAACCGTGGAAGTGTAACAGCTAGAGGAGAAATGTGTTGGTTCTTCAGTTATCAATGGGGGATAAGTCCAGGGACTTTTACTGCCTGGTTAATAAAAACGCTTACATCTGGGGAACGAGAGGGATTCATATTCTAAAGGCTTTTAATCTGAGGGCTGATAAGTTGCCGATCTGGTCCTATTCTTGCAAGCGTTTTAAAAAGTACAATAAAACCATTTGCTAAATAACATGACATTTCAAAGAGGGGTAGGAAGAGATATTTACCTTAGTGGACAGGTTTTTTACTTAATCAGTTGTTTTTATTTGTTTGTTGAGTCTGTTATTCCATGGATCTGATTAATTTTTTTTCTTGTGATTTTTTTTTTTGGGTTATTTTTCTGTAAATTTTAGTTTACATTTTTGACTTTACATAAGGAGTGTAATTACATCTAGTTATCATAGAAATATAGAATGACCCAGGCTGGAAGGGACCTTAGAGATCATTTAATCCAACCTCCCTGTCATGGGCAGGGACGCCTCTCAACTAGATCAGGCAACACATGGGGACCGAACGGGGTCATCTCTCCACTGAAACTTGTAATTACAACATTATGATGTATAATGACATCTATGTCAAATTTAGTGGGGGGAAATATAAAGGAAGACTACAGAAAATTTATTTAAAATTTAAATTATATTGAAAAAAAACAAAACCAAAGAGAAATAATTGAATTCAGCCAGTTAGATCTTTGCTGCTTGGGCACGTTCATAATTCAGTAGTATTCACGTGGCTTTTTTTTCCTAAGAAAATTTTGTTCAGTTTTTTTTTCAGATAACATTTTACTTTCTCAGATTCAGAGACTGAATGATAGGATTTTTCCCTGGCCAATAGTTACTCAATGTTTTGTCTAAGCATTTCACTTACGATGTGCAATTAGGTTAACCCAGAGATTTAAAAAGCTGCAAACTGTGTAAGGAGTACAGAAATAGATACAGATTAAAGGAGAAGGACTTTTGGATCTTAAAATCTTCTACATTTTAAGGGGGAGTAGGGCTTTAGCAGTAGTAAATATTTAATCAACAAACCCAAACTTCTCTTAAAAACTGCCCTCATTACCCAATTTGAAGAAAGCTGTAATCAAAGACACAGTAATTTTAGATGTTGATATTCGTGTTGTGAATGCATCATTAATTTTATAACTGAGAACCCACTAAAAGATTTAAAAAGTATCTTGTCCTGCTGTGGATGGGATGGCAGCTAGATACACAGACATGTAGCAGCTGTGGGCCTTGACAGAGATGTTTGAATATACTTCTTTGTTTCTAGGCACTGTGTGATTTTCATCTCAAGAAGGTGAAGGACAGAACTAAGTGACTCACTGAGTTACTTTGTGCTGAAGGCTGAATATCTAGCTGAAATGAACATCCCTTAGTGGGTTCGTAGACTCTCAGGCATCATGTGGGGGATACTGAAGTATGTGTGTAGCAGCAGAGGCTTTTGGGAGGGCCACTCTACAGAACTGTCAGTGGAGAATCTAGAACATCAGTTGCCTCGGGGTGCTGTTGCAGGGCTTCAAATAAGCTTAGCAAGGAAATGCTGGAGATTCTGGATAAGCACTCTATGGAGAGCAATGAGACAGCCTTTTCCAGTTCATCTTGGGCACGCTCCAGATACTTAACGGATGATCCCTTAATTATTCTGGTGCCTCATATTTATATTTTTCTAACTGATTTATGCTTGGTGCGAGTGAGAAGGGATGCAGGCCTTTTTAGACTAGAAGGTTTTCCTCAGGTCTTGAGAACAAAGTGCAGTAGGCGAGAGATGGGAAAATCCTGACTTCTGGCACATCAGGGTGAAAACCCCAAAAGGTTCTAACTGTCCTGTGTCGGGAGCTAATCCTTTCAGAAAGCAGTGACAGTTGCTTGCAGTCTTCTAAAGGAAGCTGATCTGGCTCAGTTCCACCTTCAAACAACTCCTCCTCTATTGCTGCCTGAGAGCCTCTTTTGCCTCATCAGTGCAAGGTCAACGTTTGACCTTGCAGTGAGTTATCTTGTGACAGCTAATTCTGTTCACAGTGCATTCTTTCTGCAGTACAGCCTTGTCAATAGTCTCCTCTCTGAAAAAAATGCTTCCCGGGATTCATTTTGTGATCGCCACCCTGTTTATAAATGGGCTTTTTCAGTCAGATGATGGCTGAGCTGAATTCCACCACAGTCAAACTGCATCACTTCTAACATGAAAGGGACTTTCCTCGATAGGCTGGATTTCTGGACTTGTTTATTAAAAGACAAGAATTAAATGCTGTGCTCCACCTCCCCTCACAATTTCATTCTGCCCTTCCCCTCTTCTCTGTTACCGTCATTCAGAGTAGCACACTCCCTTAGGTAACTGCCAGCAGCACACATTTTCCAACGGTACAAATGGAATGAAATGGCTGAGTATAGCTGAACCAGAGGTATGATTAAATATATGATAAACTGCCAAGAATAGGAGGGCCATGCCATGAAGGCATCATCTATCACAATGTATGTAGCAGTAAGGAATCTGTCAACTTCTACATTAATGCCGTGTTAAATTAGTACTTACTTACACACGTGTGTAAGTCTATAGCTGTTTAGTCTCAATTTCTTTGTAAATAGATGGGAGAACAACTAAATGCCTGTGAAGGCCTCTCAAGCCATTGCTCTGAAGTTAGCAAATTCTTGGTTCAATGTAGCTGTCTTGCAAATTAAGTCTGAAAGCTGTTTATGTTTGACTGAAATACCATAATGGAGAACAAATGAATGACACATTTAATTACATCTGTGGAATTAAATAAACCACGCGGCTAGAACATATGCATATGGGTTGCAGCAGAGTTTTATTTTCTGCAAAATTAATTGGTTTATTTATTATTCATAAACTAAAATCACACAAAATGTTATTCAATGCGTCTGGGCTCTTTGTCTTTAGCATATTTTCGTTTTCTCTGAAACAAGATTTGTTGAAAGAATTTTCATCTGTTGATGTTTTCAGGAGACGCGTTCTGAGCAATCCTTAGACATTTCATAGTTGCTATTAGTTTTCCACTTAAGTTTCTGTTAAAAAAAGAAAAAAAGAAGAATGTTTTTTAATATAATATGTGCATGTGTATGCTATCTAGGAAAAAATTATTTCATAAAGTGGGGCAAAATATTCATGCGAGACTTGGAAAAATATGGTCATAGTTTGCTCTAACTATCCCTTAAAAGCACAGGATCTGGGAGTATTTTCCTTACCTCTATCTCAAAACGCTGAGCAGGACTAGGAAAACCAAGATAACAAGACAGCAATTTATTGTTCATGATGTTTTATCTATGCAGTGACCTATGCAGCAGCCCTGAGCCTAAGGTGTCAGAGCACTTGGGTTTGCCCAGGTTCTCTTGGAAGCAGGAGGGTGACATCCCTCTGCTAAGAGATGTTTGGGATTTCCTCCTGCTGGCCATTAGTTTCTGTACTCCGTGTGGTGATACACTATCGCCCAGAACTGAGTGTCTCTACTGTTTCATTGCAGATGATGTTTATTTAGTCATCCAGGTGTTAGGCAACCTGCTTTCTGTTCAGTGGTAAGTATGTGGGCACCAGGATGCACTGTTCCTCTGTGTTACTCGCATCTAGGTGGGCTCTTAATTGAGAAACAGTACGTTGAGCATGGTGCCATTCTAGTCAGAAGAGGGCTAAAGATAATTCTGGGAAAAAAAAAGCAGGCAGAAAGGCAAACATCACTCTTTCTGTAAATACTGGGAAGGGAAGAAGGAAAGTCTCTTTGGAAGAAGAGGAAAACGGATGAGGTTGCGCCCAGATGTGTTACTTCTCAAAGTATGGAGTGCTCAAGCTGTGACTGAAAACCACGGAGAAGCAAGCAGCCCTGAAAAGAACTGTGAGAGATGTAGTAGAGTAGAGAAAAAGCCTTAAGGCAATCCTTAAATACTGTGCTGTCATTCTCACAGAACCCTGGGCATCTCGAGCTGATGCTGTGTGGACCTTCTGCTTCCCTGTCACAGCACAAGTGGGAACTGTGGTATGGGAATGTCACAAGGAAGGATCAGTGTTGACTGCAGGAATAGAAATGATGGTTTGTTTTTTTTTTCTTTTAGTTCCAAAACTGCATATCTGAGGAAGGAGGAAGCAGAGGAGAAAAATACCAGGGCAGATTCCTTTCTCCTGGCCTCTTTTCTAACCCTCTCTCCCTGTAATCCGCTGTATCCTAGCAGCCAGGCTGCAGGTGAAACAAGCAGTCACAGCTCCAGATGGAGCAGCAAGACACGGTTATTTAAGTACCAGGGATGTGTCCTGGTTAGTAATCCTTAGTTAGGTGGTGGAAACAATATTGGTAGGTAAGCTGTTGATAATCTGATGTTAGGTGCCACTGCCAGTGATGGTATCCATGTTGCCTGTTTTAGGACAATGCATCTCAGCAATAGTCTACAAGCGGAAAAGCAAAGAAATATTTTTGAATCCGTGTTATCAGTTCCATTCTGAACTTCCAAATGGTGTTAATAAAGCTCATTCTTTTATACTTCTCGTTATTAAAGCTGAATTTGCTGTGTAATATTTTTTGATTTTTAGCAAAAGGCTTTTCTGTAAATGCTTAGCATGATGAAGTTTTTCTCAGATGACTGCAAAAAATATTTGACATGTCAAGCTCAACATGGTGCTGATCCTAGGAGAAAATCCAAAGTACATTGAAGTCAATGATGGAATTTGCAGTAGCCTCACTGACTGCTAGGACCCTGACAGATATATTTTCTTTGACTGGTTTTCAGAAATAGTTAATTAATGCCATGAATGCAGTTTGATGTTCCTTGTGTTGCCTTTGAATGAAAGCTGATCTGAAATTTGACAGAAGTGCAATACCATCAGTTACATGAAGACCCTGAACTAGTAAAAATGAAATGTCTAGTACACAGTTCACATGGCTGATCAAAAGGCAATTACAAAATCTGTGGGCAATCATGAAACTGAAAATGCAAGTTGAAATAGAAGAAATAGACAGAAAATCAGTGAAAACAGATGGAAATTTTTCATGCATCTCTGTCAATTTAAATTAGGTATGAATGTCTTTAGAATAAAATCATATGATTTCTCCACCAGTTGCACAAAAATTGACAATTTAAATGTTAGGTCTTGAGCAAGGGAATGTTTTCTTCATATCTATTTTCTATATGACTGTAGTTACCTATTTCATGTTTAATAATGATTTTCTGCAAAACAGTTGGGTTATTCCTTTTGGGTATTTTGTCAGAGAATAATTATTTATGTGGAAACAAACTAGGGAACATTTTAAATTCTTTAAGTAAAAGTCACTAAGTGCATATGATCCATTTTAAAAATCAATTTTCATTCATTTCAGGTTTCTTGTACTCTAGACAATTGCTTTTTTTTTGTCATCGTGGCTTGGAGTGTCTTAAGGCTAACAAATCTTTCAAAATGACAGGGCGCGCTTGGTGCTCTGAGGACATAAACTGGGTTCTGTCTATCAGAGTCTTTAGAGAATTACATATATGGTGGAAGTCATGTCAGAATTTATCTTGGTTGGAGCTAATATTAAAATCACTGTCAGTTTCCAGGCACCTCTACTGTGTTGGAAAGTGTTGCAATTGGTTGACATAGTCGTGTTTACTGATGTCAACTTTTGATGGATTGTGTGAGTAAACTGAGGAAGAAAAATATTTAATATCTATTGTACCAGACATCCACATTGCAGTGAACTATGAAAAAGTACCTATGGGTAAAATGTATTATCTCTTAAAGTGTTGCTGGTCACAGTACTGTATATGAAATATAAATGTCCTTTTTGTGCTGTAATACTTACAGTGAATTTCCCTAGAGTTAAAAATAAGTGTACAGCCATAAACCAGAAAATAGTTTTCTTGTTTGACAGATGTATCAAGTTCCATCTGTAAATGAAGACAAGAGTGGATGTGAATAGCAAACTTTCCTGATCCATGCATGTTCCAGCATAAATTTGTAGGCACAGTTGTCAAAAGAAGTGACCATATGTGTCATCTCGTTTAACCTATGTGGAATGCGGCCCCCTGAACTCAGTTCCAGTACTGGCTTGTATACTGATGAGGGTGAGAGTCAAAGAAGGCAGGGAAAACAGGTGCTCGAAGGAAGTTTCTAAGAGGCACAAAAAGAAAAAGAGGTCTGGTTAATTGGTTGCAAGAGATCAGTTCAAACTAGAAAATGAAAACATAGAAGCTGCTTCTCAGCTTATTAAAAATAATGAATAAGTTTCACTTTCCAGTGTGCACAAACCAGTGGTTTCAGCATGAGAATCTCATAGACGCACGTAAGAACTGCTCTGGTAGCTCGTGCATCAATGTGGTTATGGGTATAAAACCTGGATTTGTATTTCTTTCTCTATACAATTCTTACTTATGTCAACTGGCTAGATATGTCACATGTCAACAAGGAGGTAAGTTGTTCACATTATCATACATGGTATATTGTTTTGAAAAACTAGCTTCTTTTGTGTACATTAAAATGAATTAAATTGATATAGAAGTTAGAATCCATATTCACAACAGTTACATTCCCAATGTCAGTTATGTTCCATCAATGCTGAAGTAGGTTCAGTTACAGAAGAAATATATTTTCGGCAATACCTGAAGCACACTGTGTGTAGAGAAAATGTATATAGGAGTAGGATGTTGCATTTGGCAGCTGTGTTTGATTTCAACATACGAGAGAACTAAAGGGACAGTAACAGGATAGGAACAAGTTTTTACTGTGAAAAGGTTTCACTGCATTCATCCCCACTGGCTTTTTAGGGGTGCCTGTAGAGCACTGGTGGAAGGGACATTTCAGGCTGTTGTGACTGTTGGATGCTTAAACTGTCTGATTTTCAACAAACAGGAGTTTTTGAAACTCAATACCTGTCAGAGCTGGGAATGGTGCAGTGAATTTCCTGCATCCACTCTGAAAACAGAGAACAGCCTTCATTGTGGTGAAGAGCGTGCAATGGGTCTGTAGCAATGAGATGCTCCAAAATGCATACCCCTGGTCACAACATAGGAGTACAGGCCCATGTCTAGGTATAGTCAGACTTCAGAAGGATTCTGAGGAATGATAAACAATACCAATTAGAAGAATTTCTTCAATGTGAAGTGATGTTTTGAACAAACTGGCGGAACGACAGGCATGTGAAGAGCAGTGTTGCGTTTTGTGGGAAGAAACATGAGGTTTCCAAGCATACTTTCTGTTGTGCAGTCAAGTGCTTCTGTAAGTGAGGGACAGCAATTCAAGGACTGCACAGCAGCTGGTTTTGCACTTTTTCCCCAGCACACCCCTAGAAGTCCAGTCCTAGGCTTTCAGATGCAGAAGCTGCACTTTTGTTCAAAAGAAAACGGGAGGGGTTATTTCCTTCTGCTATTACAGAAACTTTTATTTCCTCTTTCTTTCTCTTTTTTTTCCGTATTCTTACAGCAAAAATTATTAAGTCTCAGAAAGCCTGCTAGCTATGACCCTGCCCAAACTTATGTTCAAGAGAGCCCTGACTACATCTTTGCAATCCTGTGTAGTTTCCTGCATCATGTGCTCATGATAGTTTTCTTCAGTTCCAGGATGCAATTTCTTAACATTTCTTATCTAGCTTCTGTGTTTGAAATACGACTTTATAGCTTTAGAACTTGTACCAGCTGGCAGAGGTTAGAGTGTTAAAGGGGTGGGGTTCCTCATGCCCAGGTTGCTCCATTTCCTCTGCTTTATAGAGATGTTCACTTCACATGTGGCTTCTTGACATGTTCTTGTTGTGGTTTTGTTCATGACCCTTCCTTTCCTAGGAAAAGGAAGATAAATTGTATTTTTCATTTAAAAAATTGTATTCAGAGATTTGGCTCTTCAAAAAATTATATATGTGCTAATTTGCTAATTTGAGATCTTATTGTCTACTTTCTAAAAGGGATTTTGTCAGAGAGCAGGATTGAATCTTAAAATATATTAATTCTAAAATAATTTAAAGATACCTATTTGCTTTTTAAGGGACATTTTAATATACTGTTTTGTACTGCATTTTTTGAGTTGCTGTCTTAAGTTTTCTTTAATGTTTTAAAACTTCTGCTATAAAAGAATTTGTATAATGAGTTAATTGCTCGTTGCTAGTAAATGTTAGTTAAAAAAAAAAAAAGTCTGATAATTACCTTGTAATAATAACTCTCTACAAAGAGCAGAATTCCCATTCTTGTTTAGCTCCGACATTCACTTTTTCATCTTGGAAAGCATGGCCCTCTCTTTCATGGGAGAAGTCTCCTCTCTTTTTGATGGCAAGGTATGTCAATGTGATCTGTCGTGAAGAGGGACATATTCCAGGGGGGTACGTGCCTCCGGAGGCACTTCTGTGGTTTTGCTGTTTTGTAAATGTGAGTTCTCAAACGTTGAAAGTACACTGCCTTAAATTAGGGTGAAATTGATCTCCTTTTAGATTGGGTCAGGAAGGAAAATAAACGAGCACTGAAATATATTATCAGTGAACTCGGCAGCCTTAATTGGTAAACAATAGAGCTGTAACTATTTTATTTTGATTGTATTCACTAACAGAGTAATTATCATTTTAATTGATATGTATGAACAGGTGCTTACACTGAAAGCAGTTTCAAACTGGGATGTGTTATGCTTGAAAAGTAGCCTGGGTGATTGTTCTCATTAGCCAAACAGATGGCTGGACGTTTGCTTGCCATTTTATGGAGAGAGAATTATAATCTGACAATATTTTACATAGTGTGAAGTATTTATAAATCAATAAAAGATGAAGTTTATACTCAGTATTAGTGTAAACGTAACTCACATGCTGGGGAATGGTGTCTCCATGATATATATCAAGCTGCTGTTCTAATTAACTCTTTTGGAGGATTTACTTTCAAGTGCAATAAGACTAGAGCATTAATGTGCTCAGGAGGATGTGGAAGCAGACCTTATGTTGAATGATGGATTTCAGTGCTCTTCTCTGGACACCATGCATCTATCTGTTTCATTCCCATCTATTGCCTCTTTTTTAAAACTTCAGGGCTTCTTAGGACAAGCCTTGCTGTGCATCTCTGAATGTTAATTGGGCATACTCTAGATGCTGGCTTGTATATTTTAGCCTTATTGAAGGTGAGGTTATGTGGGGATTCCCAGTTTTTTAATCTAAATTTACTTCTAGGTTTGGGAATGCTTTTGTATTATCCTCTGTATAGTATAAGGTAGTTCTTTGTAATCTGTGGAATAGTTGTGATGGATATATTGAGCTTCTTTGCGTGGATAGTAATATGGTTTCAATAGTGTTTGCTCCAGTATAATTTGAACTTGAGAGAGAAGACACATTCTGTAAACAAGTGAAGACAAGTCATCTCTAATTTTGGAGTGACAGAACAAAAACATTTGCGTTGTCTTCTCACTTGCCCATGAGTTACGTAGACACTGGGCTAATAAATGTTCTTCGGTATACACCTTTTCTAGTCTTCATTCTGGATCCAAAAGACTTTTGCCAGTGAAAGTCACTGAACCTTTTAAAGGGTCCTGAGAAATCTGGCTTCCAGCCAAAACCAATCAACACCTAAATAATAAATCCTAGAAATCTGCATCAGTGCCTTCTTAACAGAGTTTGTTTGGGACTTGTTATTTTTAGTGTTACAAGGTATTTTTGGTACAACTGGTTTGGTGGTGGCCAAGCCCCTGTTAAGTCTTTTAGGTATCATCCCCTGCTGTGAAATTCTGCACCAGAATAAGTCTCATTTACTTGGCACTGTAATACTTTCCAGAAT
This sequence comes from Apaloderma vittatum, assembly GCF_000703405.1. Lineage (NCBI taxonomy): Eukaryota > Metazoa > Chordata > Aves > Trogoniformes > Trogonidae > Apaloderma > Apaloderma vittatum. The sequence continues at coordinate 52,462 of NW_009716476.1, forward strand.
GTTGTCTGCAATATTTGAAAGAGAAACAGAAGACCAGCTTGAGGGATCAGCAGTGGCTCTTCACAAACTTAGGAGTTCTTGATGACTGCATTGCTTTAATATAATGTTCTTGTTAATAAATGCCAAAGACAAAAGAATTATGATACTGTAGCATAAATAGGAAACTTAGAAAAAATAATTTGTATTACACATAACATTCTGAAGTGCTGTTAGCAATTATTTTTTTTTTCACATTTCAGTGCCATAACAGCTCACATACTAAATTTCCAATTATACCTTCAAACCTGGAAACAGATTTGGGAAGGTAAGAGGGCTCTTTCTTATTAGCACTGGCACTGAAAAAAAGCTGTAGCTACCTGTCCATTTTACCTTCCCTTTCTTTTTGTGCTTCCATAGCCACATGATCAGCCTTTTTATTTTAGACTCTATTTCAGCCTTGGGATCCAGATTACCCCACAGCCACACAAACAGCCATGCTGGTACAAAGGCTTAAGATGTCTAGGACTAGGTAGAGCATTTGGGACTTCTTTTGGAACAGCAATAGCTTTTGCTGCCTTAAAATGATTTTGCTGACTTGAAATATTTCAACTTCTGCAGTACCTAAAGTCCTCTGAGTACCAGGCTTGGTACTGCCCAACTGGGGAGCCCTTCTCTACAACACACAGTACCTCGTGAGAGGATCTGCAGTGTGCTGTCCCTGTGGCAACAGGTGTTACTTTGTTAAATAAGCAGCTGTGAATGTCAGATGATATTGAGTTGAATAAAAAGGATTTTTAGCACTTTCTTGTTTTCCCTCCTGATGGGATAATGTCCCAAGTGTGCCGCTTCCAATGATTATCCATAGCTACAGTTGGACAGTCTAGATTTTGGCTAAGCATTTGAAGCTAAGATGCAGAATTTTTCACTCCAGACAGGCTGTAATGCACAGTGCATCGAAAATAAGTTGTCTCCTCCTTGGTCCTGTGAGGCCAAGTGATAAGGCATTTCATGCTAACCACTGAAGACATTTTTTGGTGCTGAACAACATTCCTCTTCGTTTGTTAGTGCCAGGGGCTTCAGAACAGCAAATAACATCAACAGATTTTCTCATGTTTTAGCCATATTGTTCTGCAATACAAAGACAAGGCAAAAGACAAAGCTAAAAAAGAGTTGTATCAGTCAAAATATGATGAACAGCACAGTTTTCTGAAACTCAGTTACAAATCATTCTGTCAACAAACTGAAATCACTTGGCCTTCCAAAGGGGGTGGTTACCATGGTAACAAAATATACCAGATACTTCATTTTCCCCAAACCTTTATTCCTGCCATAAATAGAGCGAGAGCCCATCCTTCTTTTACTGAGGGAACAGGAGGAATGGTATTTGTCGGTACCTGTTATCTACTGAAAGGTTCTCACAAACTTGCACATTCCTGGGAGATGTTTGCTAGGGCAGGTGTTCCTGCGCAACGTCTGTATGTGCAGAGAGACTCACTTCAGTATGAGTTGAGACCCAGCTCGGTAAAGCATTGAAATGGTCCATAATGGCTGATGAATTGCCAGGGGAGGTGAGAGGAGGAGAGAGGGAGAAGGGAATGTTTGGTACTATTTGTACGTGAGTGCTGGAAGAGAAAAGCAAACTTTCTCCAAAGCTAGTTATCTTTATTTCCCATGGTGAATTTATCATATTTCAAGGGCCCAGAGCTCATAAACACACACCTGGCTCTTGAGTTGCAATTTGCGTATTGAAGCCTCTTGTTGTGAGGCTGCTGTACTGGAATAGTCAAAGTTGTTTTATTGTAGATGCAGTCAGTTTTTTCTTAATTTAATTTTATAAGCATCTCCACGTATTTTGTCTGCAACTCTGGTAGGCCATCTGGAGCAGTCTTGTTTTCCTTCTTTTGCCTTTACCAGTTTCACACTGAATAGTAGCCCTTCACTTCATGGTTCAGTTATCCTAGAGAATATAAGGAACCGGAATGAGTCAATTCAAACTGAGAATGGATCTTGAGCAAAGTTCCACATCCAAGATCATACCTGAGGAAAAAGAACAGGTTTGAGCACTGATTTTGCTTGGAATACTACAACAGAGTCTTTCATTGGAATAGGTCACAAGGCTGGAGTAAAAATTGATGAAATATTCAGTTGCCTCCTTTTTTTTTTTTTTTTTAATTCCATTTCTCCCCATTATTCTTCTCTGTTACTGCTTTATGGAGAGAATTCTTTTCCCAAAGCTGTTTTGTTACGCTGTTCCTTGCTTGGCCCCAAGCAAAAGCTGGAAACCTTCATTGACAGAGTTACTTTATCATGACATATATATGCATTTTTGGGTACTCTTTTAGTGCCAAGACTTTGATTAAGAGAACATGTTTTCTAAAAGCATCCGGCTGACCTTCCCTCTGACTTCATCTTTCCTAAGCTGTTGCCTTTAAGGAGAGAGTCTGTTTAGAATTCAGAGATAGTTTTGAAAAGCAACGCTGTTACAAAATTAGTAGTGGAGTTTTTTGCTGCCTGAATCCACCATATATGCAATGCTTTGACTGAAACCAATAGATTTACTACAAAAATAAACATGAGGTCCTCTTCTATAATGTAATCTTCATTATAGGTCCTGTCTTTGTTTTTCATAGTAAGATGTAATAGGATTTTCTTTCTTTCTGTTTGTTTTGTTTTGTTCTTTTTTATGTGATTCTATGATGAAACATCGATCTTGAGGTTTCTTGTTTGCAGTCCTTAATTGCAATTTAGACTTTAAGTGGCGAGTATGTTATTTCAGGTTAAAAACGAAAATAAGAATGTGGATACATAATCACCTATAAATTGGCTTCTGTTTTAAGAAGAGAAACTAAATGCTAACCAGGGGAAAGTTTCATCGATCCAAAGGAAAACATTGGCATAGCAAACTTGATAATTTAAAAAGGAAGTTCAGATGATTCCATTCCAATATACAGCTGAGCCTAAAAACTCAAAAGTTCTGAATTTAGTAGAAGGAGAGATGTCACAACTCTTTTCTGTCCTTCCTTGGTGATAGGATGGTACTATCATTTAGGACGCTGCTCACTTGAGGTGTTGCTAAAGGCATTTGGAATACTTTCGACTACACACTTCATTCCTATAGTCTGTTTTGCATGATCAGCAAGTAGGCCTTGATGACAATATTCAAAATTATGGAAAAGTTGGCCATATAAGTCAGTGAGAATGAGAACAGCTTTCATATCCTTAATCTTTAAACTTCTCAGGGTACAATGAAATAATTCCTACATGTAAGCAAGTATTCACATCTAGTGAAGACCTCATTTAGGACTATCTTCTGGATTAGTTTCACTTTAATTTCTGTTTCTAGATAGTATTGATCCAGATACAGCCTCCTCAGACTGATTCCTTGAGTAATCAAGTAAAGTTCCTGATGAATGTTGTTGTTTTCAAATTGTATTCTGAAATCATGCTGTCATGGTTATTTTCATTTGAAAATGTACTTTCTGCTAATGAGATAATATTTCTGGTGTAATTGCTGTTTTAATTTATTATGATCCCAACTATCTACTTTCTTCCATATGGTATTCTAGTTCAAAGTAGGCTGTAAAAATTCATTGTGGAAAACATACAACAGAATTCGAATGTGTTTTTAAAAAGTTAGGAAAATATTTTCCTCACTCTGTTATTGCTAACAGGTGATAGTATTTAATGTATACAATGGGGAGACTGTGCTGCGTAGTATAGTGTAGCAATGTGGCACAACACAAATTAGTACAGTAGAACTTCAAACTCTCTGTGGTACAGCTGTTATCAGCATTTCGTAGTTCACCCCCTCCTTCAAATGTTAAGGCTTTTGCTCAGGCTGGGAAAAGAATAGATCAAATGTCATCTCAGGCTATAATGTCTGGTCATGTGCAATGAATTGTGAACTATGTAATTCCTGAAGGTTGGAAATAGTTGATGGAAACCGTGATTGACATCTAAGAAAATTTTAATACCTGTAAAATTAATGGCCAAACAGACTGGTTAGGTCTATGGGTGTACAAGAATGGCACATATGATGTTAAGTATTTAATTGGAGAGATTTTGCTTTAATATACTTTTTTGAGCATTTGTGTGTGTTTGGGGTGCTTAATGCATGATTATAATATATATCACCAGGAAAATTTTGGCTTTTGAAACACAGGTTGATTTAGATTCTAGGCTGGGTGGTGTGGGATCTTTGCTGCCTGGCTTAGGGAAATAGCTTTAAACAAAGATCAAAGGAAAACAGAAGTAAAATACCAGCAATTTGGACACGTTTATAAAGATTAAAAGACATAATCCCATAGTACAAGGAGAAAAGCCTTTAATTTTGATAATTTATAAAAGATGATGAAATCAGGAGTCTGGTGAGATGTTGTTTAATGAATGGTTTTATAATGACACAGTACAAGATTTCGTAGACTGTTAAGTTTAAATAAGAAGGCATTATGAGGGGTAAAGAATTGGTGGATGCTCAGCAAAGTCTTGGAATTCATCAGGTTGATTAGCTGACAAGTATTTGTTATTGATTTCAGTTTTTTCACTGTCCTTATCAACAATAAATTACTCAAACAGCCATCAATCTGACCTAGGTAAATCTTGATGAAGTTAGTTTGGGAGAGAACTGCTAAAGGGCCATAGAAAAATTTTTTTCTGAGTGCACATGTATAAAATGTTAAGATCTACTGGGGGGCAGTCTAAAGAAAACAGAAAGTAAGGTGATTTGCTTTAAGATAGATTACATTAAGAGCATAACTCAAAATTATGCATGTACAGAAGAAGGATAGCAGAGGAAGATTATTAAATACAAACTTGAATAAGTTGTGAACTCCCCACTGGCTTTATGTAGCAAAGAAAAGAAGCTGGTTTACTAAGAAAAGCTATAAAAGAGTAACAGTGATTTATAGAGACGTACTCTGAAAACCAAAGCTCAAAATTAGATGCATTTAGCAAGAAGCACTAAGGATGACAAGAAATACTTCCATAATTACTTTAGCAGCAAAAGGAAAAACTTTGGGTAGCAAAATTAATGCTAACAATAAAAGGAAGAGATATATCCCAGCTTGGGAACGCACTTTACATTTAGCATTTTGATGGTTAAATGTTTTCACACTTTTGCTGCAGTCTTACAAGCTCCATTCACTTGTAAGACAGAGAAATGGTCCTGGGGGAGGTCCTAAGGGCTGACTCCAAAGATCAGAAAATTAAAAAGAAGACCTAATCAATGAATACTGTATGTATATATTGGTTAATTTGTCATACCTTCAACATTCAGTTTTTTTCCTGAAGGAGGAAAACAACAGAAGTATATTTGTATACAATTCCAATAACATTGCTTGCCATTTCCATGCCTCCTCTTTAATCTTTGTGGTTGTAGAATTTGAGTAGAACAACTGACTCTGGAGTCATAAGGTTATGATGTGTCCTGGGTATGCTCCTGATTTCAAGTTTCTGATGAAAGTGTTGTAGTGAGTAAAAGGGTAGTGTGCCAAAGAAAATCGGTGTAAGGCTTGCCCAGACAGAACTACGATAATGTGTGCATGTTTGTGAAATGCAAGCTTCATTGGTAACTTCAGGGTTTACCTTTTGAATCTCAGAATTTTGACTTGTCAAATTTATAACCACTTCTACTCTAGTCACCTGAAGTTACCATTTCTATGTGAGGGTTATTTTATATATTTATTAATTATTTTAAAAGAACTTTAACATATTTCTTTATATTGGAAAAAAATGTGTTTGATTGGATGATGTTTCCCATGCAAATGCTTTTGAATGGTCTCAAGTTGTGCAGTGGGAGGTTTTGACTGGATATTAGGAAGAATTTATTTACTGAAAGATTGATGAGGCATTGGAACAGGCTGCCCAGGGAAGAGGTGGCGTCACCATTCATGGAAGTGTTCAAAAAACGTGTAGACGTGGCATCTCGGGACATGGTTTAGTGGTCATGGCAGTATTGGGTTGCTAGTTTGACCTGATGATCTTAGAGGTCTTTTCCAACCTTGATGATTCTATGATTTTATGATTCTATGAACAATTTTTATGATAACATTAGTGACAAAGCCCCACTCTGCCTAAGAAGTTAATTTTGTATTTAAATTATTTGTTATACAGTTGCATTATATAAAGATGTCAGGACTAATCCTCTACGAGAACAGTAATTAGTTTTAAAGAATAACAATATTTTTGTGAGCAAATTTATAAAGTTAATCTTGCTAAACTTTTAGAAAAAACCAGATTTACTCTAAATCAGGATGAAAAGAGAAAATTGGCACAATGAAATGATGCCCTCTGGTAGAGTACTTTGTGGAGTGTTGGCATGTGCATTAGATATATCCATACATATAATTTTCATCTTTGGATATTTACTTAATTTTTTATGGAGATTTTTTTTTAGATTATTTTACACTTGGATAACTCTGAATAGCTTAACCTTCCTGTTGTGTTAAGAGTACAAAACTGTCTTCAACACCTCACAGGAAGTTTTTTGTGATTCAAAAGGTGTTATACTCTTCCTCACGTTTTGCCATCCCTTCTTCTCCTCCATCACTTTGTCAGGAGCCTCGTTTAGCAGCTCTTGCCTGGTTTCTAATTGTGGCTTACTGAGGCAAACACATGATCTTGTGTTTCTTTTTTCTGTAGTTTCATATCTTGCTGGGAATCATGCACCCTTCATTATGGTACCCATCCCTCAAAAAATCTGTAATTTGCCAAGAAACATTATCTTCTGTATCATTCTTCAGACACATTTGGCCCTTTCTCTGTTAATATAATTTGTTTTTCAGTCTGTTGGTTGAAATAGTTGAGAGCAACCAGCAACCTATTTACAAAGAGGTCCCGGAAACCCTTTAGTTCTGTTTGTGTCACCATGTTTGTCATATAGCATAGGACTGGGAATCAAATTTGCTAACAGCCTGGAGGAATTTCTTACCTTCAGCTCACAAAAGAGGTAATAAATATTAACCCATGGGTCTTCTTTGCCATTTTTTTTGGTTTGTTTTTTTTTTTACACACTTCGAGTTCTTTAAAAAAAAGGTTTATTTTCTTTTAACAGCCAGAAGAAATTATTTTATTGACAGAATCAAAAGTATCACTGACTCTGAAGTAAAGGTCACTGTTTTACTTTAAGAAGTTACCAAGAGTAATGCAGCAGGAAATAGAGGTCTCAGAACGGATTTTGAAAAAGTATTGGATGACAAATGGGAACCTGATAGGGTGAAAAACTTATGACTGATTGATTTATAGTATTTTTGTTTTCTCTCTGCTCTCCACCTTCCATTAAAATACAGAAAAATGATCCTGAAGAACTTAAAAATTACTTTTCTGTGAAATGAGTGCAAAGCTATGTTATGTTTATGCTTCATATGTGAGTGGAGAAAGGACACCAGTGAAATTTTCACAGTCAAAGTGGATGTAAGAACTGCAAGTAGATAGCGAATATGTGTTGAGGCTAGAGGAGGTGTGACACCCTTCATGTAGTCTATGTGCAGTGCTATTTAAACAAAAACAAACAACCAAAACTTGGCAATGAACTCCATCAAATTCTCTATCAGCCCTAATATCAGAAAAATCTTGTGAGGGAGATAAATAAATATCCTTTTGTCTTTCTGTTTTATTTTATCCTGATTGCATTATAAACTTAGGTCATAGTCAGGCTTGTATTGTGTGGAAAATACCAGGATTTTCACAGATACTCAGGGAAGGGAGAAGAATTCTTCAAAAAGTCTGCGCTCCATCTCCTAAGGTCTTGGAGTGCCTTGTCGAAGCGTCACGTTTGTTTTGTGGTCAAAATACAGATGTATTCTGAGAGTAAAAGGGCAATTTTGGCACAAGGTAGGCAAATTTACTGTCACATGTTGAGCACTAGATCAAGACAAATGGGAGGCACAGGCAATGCTCTGAATGAGGATAGGGTGTGTGGAAGGCATCCATGATTATGAGTGATTTTAGACTTAATTAGGCTCTAACCCAGCTGAGGCGGTTAGTGGCTAGTACATCCTCTTGAGTCCATCCTCTAGAAGGTTTGGCCAGCTGATGCTGCGTTTCAGGCTGTGCAAGCCTGGATCACAGATCCTTTTTGGGAAAATGAGAAAAGTACTGTAACACAATAAAACCTTTTGTCTTTTTAATATGTTATTTTTAATGTTAACTTCTGTAAAATTCAGCAGTCAGAATTAGAACACTGACAGATTTATGGTTTAGTGACATTGATTTAGATGGTTGTGACAGATTATTTTGTTAAACTTTTAAATTACATGATTGCATCCTAATTTTTCACAGGACCCATACTCCCTTCTACGCACAGTGGGATATGCAGACAGCAGTGTTTGAACTTAGTTACTTCTGTTTTAAGAAAGAGAAAAATAAAGTTCAAGTACTTTAGATTTTACATTAAATGCTAGTCAATGTTAAATATAATAATAATACGTGCAGTAAAGTTAGATGACCACTAAATTAAACTGCACAAATGTGCAGAATAAGGTGTTTAATTTGAATTTAATAGTACAATATTCACCTGCAAAATAAATTGGTGAGGAGCTGCCCTGGGTTCAGCTAGAATGGGGTTAATTTTCGCCAGCAGCTGGGAGGGGACCCAACCTGTATGGTGGAACAGAACCCATGCCGTGGGGCTATTCACCTGTAGAAGTGGGCCTGGTAGAGTTAGATAAGGTTGGACTTGATGATCTTAAAGATCTTTAGACATCTATAGATATGTATTACCTATAGCACAATATATGTAATGTATTAAACAATATAAATATCTATATCTAAGTTATATAGATATGTATTAGCCAGAAGTAAATGTCTTATAACTGTATAATGTATGTGATATTTATGTATTGTTAAGATGCCGTGATTAACATACTATTCAATCCTAAAGCATAACAAGTTGAATTTGTTAAGCTGCCCTCCCTTTCTTCCCCTTCATTATGGCAGCTCTACACTGTAACTGCTTAGCATTCATTATATATGCAATAAGTGTTGCTAGCCTTTTTTCTCATATAATATCTCTGTGCTGTTTTCCTCCATGTAGCCTAGTTCTTCTTTGCTTAGGCTGCAAAAAGCGATTTTGCAAAAGCCTGTTAAGTGTTGTGTACGTGTGCAAACTCTTACTTGCTAACTGACTACTAAAAGTATGCTTTGCTCATTTAGAGTTTTATATTGGACTTTCCAGTAAATTGGAGTTACTGACTTCACAGGTTGGAGCAGGATTGCTAATTGGGATATATCCCCTCAGAGAGTGAGTAGTTGAGAAAGTACAGGAGGGGATAAAATGGAGAAAGAAAGGTGGAGATAAACCAATAAGGCTGTATTTGTTAGATCAATAGGATCTCGGAGTCTTTTTACTCTCCAAGAAGTAAGAGCTTGCTGACAGAAGCTAATTGGCTTTATCTTGTTTCAGTAAAAGGTAACGTACCTTGTTCCTACTGACTCAGGAGTTCCGGGGAGGCTGGGAGCCCAAAGTGCTTTTCACTTCTGTCAGGCTGTGGCACGGCCGTATGAGCACTGTGACCCTCCCTGTGACAGGGAGAGCCAGAGACACGCCGGTCATGACTTCTCTGACACCTCCAGGTCAGCATGAGATGTCTGCCCTGTTGTGCATCTCGGTGGTGCTTCCCACTAATTCCCTGGAAGTGGTGGTGACAGGTGAGCGGGGCACCTTTGAGAGCAGCAGTGACAGTCCCAGCAGCCCTGAAGAAGAGGCCATGTGCTTTGCTGGTGGGTGGCAGTCCCGGCTGCCCACAGGGTACTGAGTGACTTACAGGGCTGTGAAAGTGTCTGCCCTGGATTGTTCTAACCTCTGTGAAAATATACACTCTCGGATAGTGTTATGAAAGCCTTCCCTCATGCTGTGTGGCCGCTTTGCTCTGAAGGCAGCGGCTTATCCATAGTCAGACCCCAGGTTAGAGAAAGATGTAATTAGGAGGATGGGAAGGCAGTGATGACTGATGCCTGTAGAAATTACCTGCTCCAGATGGCAATCTGGGAGCTGAGCAGAAGTGTAGAGATGAAGCCTTCAGTAACTGCAAAGAAGGAAACTAGAGAGTGAGGAGGAGGTTGGTGAGAGCTTCCTCCCAGGCAGAGTGGGAGTTGTGGACAGTTTGTCCTGGGTGCCTGTGGCTGTTCTGTCGCTGTGTGCCCAGGGGTGGATGCTGTGATAGAGCGTATCCCCGTGCCTGGGACTCTGCTAGGGCCTGTGTTGCAATGTATAATATAGCTGGAGGGCTTGCAGCCTTTTCCCTTCCATTATCGCCACCTTTGCAGAGTGTTGAGGGTATTAGGGCTGGGCTGGCCACTAAACGCTGGCAGATGCTCTCTAACTCCTCTCACTTCCCCAATGGGAAGGGAAAGGGAAAAAGGCAGAGAGATTGGAAAACTAAACTGGCTTTAATAAAGCAATATTAGTACTAATAAGAAAATAGTAAAAATAATGAACTATATAGAAATCTGACATCAAACGTGACTTCCCCCCTGATAGCGATCCCCATGGATGCTGCAAAGCAAGTGGCACTGGGGAGGCCACAGGCTCAGCGACAGAGGGGAGCTGGGTACAGGAGCTGGACTCAGGGGCTCAGGACTGGGATCCAAGGCAGAAGATCAGACAGAGTCCTCCTCGGACACCAGCCATTGAAGAAGAGACCTTAACCCCCCGTGATCCCTCAGCTTCATACTGAATATGAGGTTTATGGCATGGAATACTCTTGTTGGTCACCTGTACATCCTTTACCAGAGGTGCAACCTTTTACTTCCTTATGACCTCTTTTACTTCCCGGCACCCCCAGCATGGCACACAAGAGCCAGCACTGACCTTGGTCACTGGAGGAATAAGCATCAGCAAGAGCCTTTCTGCATCCCAGTCCCAGGCAGTAACTGTAAACATCAGCTGTTATCACTGCCAGTAGCACACCCTGTCTGCAAAAACACGCTGCTAACTTCAGAAAGTGCAGCCTTTCAGAAGAAACTGAACAGAATTGGTTCTGTTTAGCTCAAACCAGGACACAGTCTTGATATTTTGTTTATTTTTACTGCCTTTTATTATACCTGAAACATGAATAGATATTCCTGTTTCTCTAACTACTGTCACTGGTGGGTGATGTACAATTTTATTTCCTCTCTGCCTTTCAGTCTGCCATCATCCAGCCACAATAAATCTGTAGCTTTTATCTCTCTTTTTCTTTGCATTCTTTCATGAAAATAAGCAGATCACAGAAGTTTTGCAAAATTAAATAGTATACTTATTTATCTTTTCTCTGTTTGGGATGACCAGCCAATAAAATGGGCTAGTTATAATGTTCTGCAGTAGTCATGCTATTCTTAACAAGTGTAGTTGAGTTCAGAATTACATTTGTGATTTCAGATTATAACATCTGTCGTATCACCAAAAGTGCTACTTACCTCTTTCTGTGTTACAGTAACAGAAATATTAATTGTTGTGCTTCACGTTGGTGCTGGAAAGGAGAGAAAGTTCCTTGTGTTTTTCTATAAAGGTGAGATAGCTCCTGGCCTGCTGTCTTGTCATGTTTCTTTAGCTTTCAGCACATATGGGAACATTTATTTGTCCTATTTTATGGAGCACCCAAAAATTAGTTTTCCTAGTAATTCTCATTATTAATACTGTAGTGTAAAAGACACAACATTTAACTTCCTATTATCCATTCGGCAGGTAATTTTTTTGTTATTAGTGAGTTAAGGTGGTGTTTCTAATCCATTTCGTCTCATTGAAGAAAAGGTGACATCATACTAACTCATATTTAAAAATTGATAGAACAAAGCATGACACTTTAGGGTGAAATGTAAACTTTGAGCTATAGCTAAAGGAAAATCAAATGCCTATTTTTTAGTATAATTTTACCAACAACAAAGTTTGTATGTTCTTTTAAAATGGAGCACTCTGACAGGAAAAATAAACCAGACACACAGACTTTTATTAACTCAGCATAGGGTTGGTTTTGCTTTTGTCTTTTTGATTTCTGAAATTGTTGACCCTCAGTTTGTCTTATCCTAGGACTTTTTCTGGTTTGTTAGGAGTGAATGGTTTTGTTGTCTCTTAGAATCAGAAACTTGTATATGCTGGACTATTACTGCCAACAGATTAATGCGACTAAGACATGGAAATTATTTTTCATTTCTTCGGAGAGAAAGAGCGAGCTTCAGCATGTTTTGTAGTATATTGCAGGTTTTATAGCAAAACAATAACAAAAAGAGCTACAACCAGAAATCGCATACGGCATAATGAATAAAGTTGACTTAAATCTGAGTTACCTTCTTGCCAGAATCTTATTCCTTTTAGTAGATAGGTGAGAGCAATATTTACACAGGCAGAGGAATGACATCTGTTTTATAGATGCTGAATAAATATGCCAGAGGATTAAGACAGTCTTTGCCCAAGGTCAGGAAATAATTTAATCTAACAAGTTGTGAGTAAATATGGTATCTACTACTCATGTGTTGAAATATGACAAACCATTCCCTATTTTTTACATTCATTATTATTAGGCCTTTCTCCTGTCACTTCAAATCCTTTCTCTATCCTTACGCTTTTCTTCCTTTAGGCTATTTCTCTTATGACAGCTTTATGTGCACTTTATTCCGTATACATTTGTTACTGTGGTGTCTGAACATCAAATATACAGATAAATACGGTTGGTCCAGAAAAACACAAAAACAATTCCCATCTTTGACATTCCATGAGTTTAATAAAGTTAATTAATTTTTAAAGGAAATTATTAATAATCTTTAAGGAAACAAAAATATACTCTCAAGAATTCTTTGCTGTCACTTTAAAAAAATTGTAAAATAAACTCTAAGTAAAAATATTAAATTAACCTTCCCCTTTAGAAATTAGAAATTGGTTCTCTCATAAAACCTTCAGATTTTAAGAGCTGAGCAAGATCAGATGAAAAGAATGCTGGAGAATTTGCAGTAGTAAACTATTACGCTCCTTGCCTCTTCCATCAGGCTGTGTCACCCTGCTAATTTATAGCAGCAGTGCCAGAGCATGGAAGAAAGAAACCTGACTTTCAGGAGGCTGAGGGTTGTTGAACCCTTGATATTTAAACAGTAGTAACAAGTTCCTGTAAAATGGACTGCTGTTCCTGCTGTATCACTCTCATTTTTTTTCCTTTTACTTTCTTGAATAAATTATGGTCTTGGACAATCTGAGAGAAATAAATTTCACTTGTTTTGAAAGTGTTTTTTTAATATCAGTTTCTCCTTTGTTTTGCTGGCTGCACCGATGATCCTATTTTTGCTTTGTGACTTGTCTCTACTTGTATTTTATTATTGTTAACTGGATATTTTTGGGAAATCTATTGGAGTCTTTGTCCTTGTACTGGCTGGCATAGTTTTCTAGGACAAGATCACTGTCGGCGTGTGAGATGCCATGTCTTTGTGGTTTTTTTTGAGTTTTTTTTGTTTGTTCTGTTTTAATTCAGAAGTGTGATAATCAATTGTGTTCTTTATCTAATGAAATCGTAGAGATTGTTTTTTTCTAATTTTTCTAGATTTGTGCTATTTTATCCATGTGCAAAGAAGTCTTTCAGACTAGATATTTTTATTTATTTAATGATTAATCTATTAATTAGATTAAAATTAAAGAGTTTATTTCTCTCAGGAATGATCTTGAAATTTAAATTAACATCTTTTCATTTAAGACGGTACACAAATTGGGTTTGCAATTTGTGCTGCATGCCTGCACTGCATTTTGTCATGTCTCAAGTGCCTGTAATATCTTGCAAATGAGATGATCTTTGTTACACCCTCAGCATCAAGATGGTTTACTAGGATTGGAGTGGGTTTTTTTTTGTTCTTTTTAACCTGTTTGTACTGTCAGAGACAGATGCTTTTGGGAAGGTGTGCCAGCTGGACCAGCGTCTTCACTTTCTGTATGCTTTTCTGTAATTTGTTCAGCAGTACTTGATTTCATATCAATGTAGCAAGGTGGTCTAGAGAAACCCACTGAGACTCTCTGGGGCAAGCATGCAAGGGCGAGCTGCAGAGGATACCGAGTGTGTTCCTAAAGAGGTCATACGCTGAGGAGTGCTCCACTTACCAGTGCTCTCCTCTGGAGATTTAAGAGCTGAAAAGAAAGTGATAGGAACAAGTGGATGTTGCTGAAAGGTAGTGACTAGTGGTTAGTCCCTTAAGGAACTGCAACATGATGGCTATATGGGTCTAATTTTCCCCTCTGTGCACATACAAAACTCCCACTTCCATTAATGAGAATTACATCCAAATGTCAAGGGAAGAGCAAGCCCTGACTGTAAACTTATTTCTGTGTGGGACTGGAGAGGGTAAGACTCTCGGCTTTACTGAGGATAGTTTTGCCAAACTAAAAATCACCATTGGCAATACATAAGACTATTTTATAGCAAAGTGTTACAAGCTCTTATACAGGTATAAGTCTCTCCTTGCCATCAAATTCCCAGCAAAAACTGTCTCATGGAGCTTGGAAAACGGAAAGTACTTTTCTTTCCAAAGCATTTTCCTTTGTAGCACCTCAGGGTAGTGATCGCATAGTACAGTGATTACCTTCTCTCTCATCCTATGTGGGCACTAAGGTGTATGCAGCTTTGGTACGGAGCTGCCAACACTCTGTTCTATCGTTGGAACAGCTGTGTGGCTATGACAAAATTATATAGGTTGTGCTGTAAACCTATATAAAAAAGGAAGGTTGAGAGGTTTGACACAAACCCAAATATCTAACAGCGCCGAGGTCGTGGGTTCGGTTCCCGCTCGGTCCCCAAGTGTTGCCTGATCTAGTCAAGAGGTGGTGTCCCTGACAACAGGGAGGCTGGATTAAATGATCTCTAAGGTCCCTTCCAGCCTAGGCCGTTCTATGATTCTATGATTCTATAATTTTATGCCTTTTCCAGCAAAATACCTTATGTTCTTTAGATGCTCTAGGGAGAGTTCTATTCATCATATAGTGACATAACACCTGAGAGCTTAAGGAGAGAATTTAGCAAGACAAGCAAGGTTAGAGTGTTGCTTAAGGTACTGGTTTCTTGTGACACTAGGTGGCTTCTCACAGCTTGATAACTACAAAGCAGTAGTATGAGTCTGCATTTTGGTGAAGGGTGCCTCTCTTCCGCGGTAATTTCGTTGAAAGTACACGAGGAGGGGAAATGTAAGGGAGGAAAAAATATTTTGGTTGTATTTGCTGATAGATCCAAATGATTAGCAACCTAATGATGTTGGTCTCTTAGTCACAGCTCCTCTGGGCAGCAATAGTGCATGGGATGTGAGCTTATAGCAACAAAAATCAGCAAAAGTGACTGTTGGCTTCTTTATTGATTAGAAGGAAAGCTCAATAGTACTGCTGTGTTGCAGCTGGGTAAGTTGCATTCCGCTGTGCTGCTTTTGGTGAAGTCAGGGAACGTATTTGTGCTCTCTAAAGCAATTTAATGTTTATGAGAGATGCAGAGGCTGGGTGGCAGCATACTGTCTGGTCTTCTTTCAGAAAGGATTACTCCTGCCATCCTCTGTTAAGTTTCCTTCTCGAATTTGTACATGTATTTTAGGACCCAAAACATCAGAAGTCATAGTTAGAATCTTGAATAACTGTGTCTACAACTACTAATTTGAGAAGCGTTTGTATTGAAGCAACAAAATGTCTTCCTTTTATGCCATTCTACACTTGAAATCTTGCTTGGCAGTAATATTTCCAAAGAGAATTGCCATATTTTTCTTTAAAATACCTGAAGAGGTAGACAGTACCAAGGGTAGTGCACTTCTTTTGTTTTTCTCAACTGCTTGCCTGTGGCTGAAATTACAGGGATTAGTTTAACACTGTACTTGAAATTGTATTTCTAGAGAAAATATGAGTACTGTAAACAAAATGACTGTGAAATACCCTCCTTCCAGTTTTCTTTGTCCATACTTCATCTGTCATGTTGAGCAGCCCTCAGCTTTAAACTGTGGCAGTGGAAAAATGATGTAACAGAGGCATTTTGCCCCATAATATACTGCCTGTCTTTGCAGTTAACATGAAAGCGCTTCATGGCATGACATGAAAATATTTTTGTTGACTGATTGCTTTTTGATATATTGTACATTTATGCAACTTAGAAAATAATGTGAGGATGATAGTTGCAAAGACTGACAGGACTGCTTACTTTGTGGTTCTCTTAGGAGGGATGCGTTACTACAAGCTGGTTTTGGGATAATTATGTTGCACAGTATCTTCCACAACTGCAGAATCACCAAGCTCTTCCAAAATTGGTGTGTTTCGTTTTCAGTGAATCAGTAAATACTCAGGCAAATGTAACAGGTGATGTGCCTTTGACAAAATGTTGGTTGTTAGGTTATAGCTTCTCGCTCTCTGTCTTAGTCATTAGCATGTTACGTTTTCCCAGTGCTGCTGTGCTGGTTCAGTCCTGTTCTGCAATGGGAGACCTTTAAGGACCTACTTGCATGCTGGAGGTAAGCCTGATGATTAACCACCATTTTTTGGACTTACACTCTTCCAGTTCTTTAACTCTGGCAGTACTCTTTTCAGGGAGTAAAGAAAATAGATCCTAAAGCTAGTTTATGGTATTAAAAATCTTATAGTGAGAGCAGTGGTGGTTGCCACTTACTTTTATGGCAGTTTCCTCATTTGCAAATCTATTCTCTTTCAGTGTTTTCATCACAAGGAATGAGTTATTATACAATTATATGAGTTTTGTTTTAATGGTTATGAAAGGCTTCCCCATTTCCTGTCCTAAAATTGCCGTAATATTAAATATCTGCACCTCAGAACTGGCTGAAGATCAGAGACTGGTGATGTGATTGCCCATCTTCGTGTGTATGTCAGTGGTGTGACGGTGCTGGTGCCCTTGTGTTGTCCACAGTTTAGGTGCTGGCTGTTTCTTGTGGTTTGGAGAAAAACCTTACATTGAGCTGAGAAAACTGAACTTGTTAAATTCTCTGCTGTTATAATTTCCCCACTGGCCTGAGAGACAAAAGTCTTGAAGGTCAGAAGCCTATTCCTCAGTTATTTTGCAACATGGGCTGACATGCAGTTGGTTGTATTTCAGAGTCACTTTTCACTAAAAACCCACAGAGAAAGGAAAATAATAGAATAAAGTAATTGTTCTGTCAGGGCTAATAATCTTCATTAAAACCTAATCTCTTTAGAGGCTATTTTTCAGTTTTATAAAAGGCTGTTAGACATCAGATTATCAGTAGTGTGTTATAAAAGTCTTTTATTAATGCCGTCAGTTCATCTTTTCATACAAAACTACACAGCAGTCTGGGTATTTCTCTATCTTTTTACCGACTACTGCTATTATTCAATGGAAAGGCAAGTAGTTTGCAGAAATTGAAGTTCCATGCATAGCTTTGAAATCACTGTTTTTAGGTTGATCAGTTACATTTCTTTATTTGGTCTGATTAATATGTGGTTTGACGATGGGAATTTGGAAATGGTTTGTTGCCCCAGTTTTGATTTATTTATTCTGAAAGAGGAAACCATGCAGTCAACCTTGAGACAATATAATATAAGATGAAGTCTATATTATGTTCATCCCAACTAAACTTAATCTTTGGAAGCATTCATCTGATTCCTTTTGTCACACTTGACCCTCCTTGATGTGCTTGATACATGGAAGGTCCCAGAGAGAAAATCTTAATAAAGCAATAAAAGCAGATGAGTTTGCAGTGCGAAAGGAGCTATCAGAATGTGAAATTCTGAACAAATTTCTTTACTTCAAGAATACTGAAGAGCACAGAAGAGCACAGCTTGTAGTAGTTGATATTGCCCTGCATTGTACACAGTAAACAGTCAACATATGGCAAGTGGATTAACCTAGTCCTGCTTTGATTTTTTTTTTTTTTTTTATTGCATGTATTTTGGGAAGGCAACCAGAGCTAGACTCCATTTTCCATTTCTGTTAGCACCTGAAATTGTTCAAAGACACAATTGGTTAGGACTGGCTTGTCAGAATCTGCCCATCAATTTTCTACCACTCTGCGTTTCTGTGTGGTTTTTTGTGAATTACTTGCAAGTTCAAGAGACCTGTGTCATCATGGAGTAAAAATCTCTATGACAGAGTTAGCCTGAACTGAGAAGAACTTGTAATTTTTACTGAGTTTTTCTATGAATATATAGATCACTTTCTTGTTTCCTGCCTTGCTTGGGAAATCTATACAACAGTGGTTGATGTTTTCTCAGTCAGTAGCTGAGGCTTGTCACAGTATTTAGGTAATTTTAGCTCAGTGTCTTTGGAAACATTGACCTTATGCCTGCGGTGAAAGAATAAACAGCTACAGTGTAGTAAAATTCTAGTAAAATCACTGAGTCTCTTTAACTGAAAATTTAGCTCACCTAATGTATACAACCATGTTTAAATTAGTAGTGGTGGTATGTCATTTAGCCAGTGCCTTTCTTGTTATCTGAATGGCAATCTAATTTCACAGACTCACAGAATGTTCGGTGTTGGAAGGGACCTCTGAAGATCATCTAGTCCAACCTTCATCCCAGCATACCTAACCACTACACCATAGCCTCAAGTGCTAGATCTACTTTTTTTTTAAACACCTCCAGGGTTGGTGACTCCACCACCTCCCTGGGCAGCCTGTTCCAGTGCCTCACCACTCGTTCGGTAAAGAACTTCCCCCGAATATCCAATCTAAACTTACCCTGACGCAACTTGAGGCCATTTCCCCTTGTCCTGTCATTAGTAATTAGAGAGAAGAGACCAGCACCAGCCTCACTACAGCCTCCTTTTAGGTAGTTGTGGAGGGCAATAAGGTCTCCTCTCAGCCTCCTCTTCTCCAGACTAAGCAAACCCAGTTCCCTCAGCCGCTCTTCATAGGGCATGTTTTCCAGACCTCTCTACAGGCCTTGTTGCCTTTCTCTGCACCCGCTCCAGCACCTCGATGTGCTTCTTGTACTGTGGTGACCAAAACTGGACACAGTACTCGAGGTGCGGTCTCACGAGTGCCGAGTACAGGGGCACGATCATCTCCCTAAACATGAACATGAACATTTCGTAATTATCCTGTGGAATTCCACCTCGTTCTCTTCTGAAAACCCTCACCATTCCTGCAAATAACTAACAGTCTAGATTCGATACTGCAGCACATGTGTAATATCCAGGCTTGGGCCAGTCGTAAAAACTCTATTCTTAAAAGTTGACTTTATAACATTCCTGATTTTAAATAAAGAAGTGTAAGTACTTAAACTAATAAATAAAATACTAACAGAAAAGTAATTGCAATTTGATCTCTTTGTTGTTGTGTAGTTACTGCTATTGAGAGATACTCACCGGTCCTTCAGATATTGTGCGCTTCCTTCTTTTCCAGTTACCTTCTGAAGATGTGTTGGAAGTTATGGAAGGATTTAGCAACACAAACATGATGCTCCTCTAAACTCTGTTTGTACTTAAGAATTATCTTTCCTCTCTGCATTTTTTTCCCTATGCCTCCTGGAATGACATGGGTTGTTAGGATATCAGAGACTTTAAATTCTTTGTTTAGGTGCACAGATGTTCTGATTCCAAGTATTTTTGTTGTCACTGTCTCTTTATGAAACCAAAAAAGTATAAAAACGTGCAGGACTTTTCACAAAGACTTTCAGGGGAAGTTCCTATTTTTGTTTATTACTTCTTCATTTGAAGGTTATGATAAAAGTTGAAGGAAGATGTTTGTTTTAGAGAAATATACAAATATGATTAAAGAGATGTTCTGTCTGAACATGAATTCCCTCCTTTAAATACAAATAAAAATGGGACTAGTCTTTAAATATGCTTTGGATGATTCAATAACTTTTAACTTGTTATTCTATTTTATAAATATAAAGCTCAGACAATGTATCTTTGTCAAATAGATGTGTGTGCTCTGCAGCAATACTCTAACAGAATTACAGCGCAAGACTGTGCAGATGCCTGATTAACATTTAACATCCTTTCTGCTAAATGTTTTTTTTTCAGTAATTGAGGGTTTTATCACCATTTTTGCAGCTCTCCGTGTTTGTCAAACTCTCCCCAGATTCCTCCTCAGTTCTGATGCCTCCCTTCTCCATTGTCTTCCAGCTCTGGGCTCTTTCCTTACACAGTCTCTTCCTTTCTCAGTAAGTTGCCATTCAAACCACATAGCTATTCCTATTTCCACTGTCCTCTGTCCAGGACAGTGCTGTCTTGTGTGTCTGCACAGTGCGGTCTGTGTAACTGCACTCAATGATAATGCAACCTCTTCCCTCCAATGATACTTCCTACACCTGAAAAATATAAATGAATGTTTGACTGTATCTTCTAGTGAAGGAAGCAGAAATGTTGAGGTATATTCACTGTTTTTGTGGCTACCTGTAAAAGTTTTCGGTTCTTTTAGATAGAATTAATGTACTTTTGACCTACTAGGGCATCAAGTACAGCAGAGCTAATTAATTAGGAAATTATTTTTGTATGTATACAGGTGCACTCATTTAAATGTCACTGACTTAATTTAATAACACACTGTGAGTTTGGACATGCTGCCAATTTTGATAGAGTTGTTTATTTCTCCTTTAATTTATACTTAGGAAGATTTTTTGCTTTGTTTTTGGTCCCTGAAGAGTTCAGATGGTAAATAATTTTGTTTTCTCATGAAAAGCAAGTGGTTTTTTTTTTTAAGTTGATGATTAGACATTTTAAAATAGAAACAATTGTTTAGGAAAAAAAAATTTTCAATATTTGAGCAAGAAGAGAAAGAGAACTGCATCTTTCTCGGGAGCAATGCTTTATAGAGAAAATGTTTGCTTTTTAGAATGTCTTAATAAAGGTGTTGGTAGGTGCTTGAACATTTCTTGAAGGCTCTATATAACAACTCATATATTTTCAAGGAATTTTTTTCCCCCATATTTTTTGTGGGGAAGCCATTCATTGTACTGATGGGAAAATAATATTGTGGTGCATTACATATGTAGACAAGTCACCTAGAACCTGATCCTGAGGCAAAGTATTTCCTGAAATTCATTCCCTCTCCCAGCACAGTTCCCCAGGCCAGGCTTAGTCAGAACAAATGCCTGGCAAACTGTGGAAAATAATGATTGCTGGAATGAATCCCACTGGGTGTGCTGCAGGGCTCAAGGACCCGGAGGTTGTGTCTTATTCCTGTCCCAAAGAAATCAAACCTTACTCATTGTAAGGAAGGAAAAATGACTTCTTGTTCTGTGTGCACAAGACTGACATTACAAAATCTAAATGACTTCTGAGATAAAATTGTAAGACAAAAATACAGTCAGTGGTTTTCATGTACATATTTTATTGATTTATTGATATTGTTGGTAGCTTTCTTAGAAATCAGTTCTGGAGCGTTTAGGGCTTTTAAATTGTTCAGAGGATTAGTGCAATGCTCTTAACGTCTGAACTAAACACAGTTCAGTTAAGCCATTAATTTGCACAGAAAGATAAAGTGCTTCTCCTTCCAATCAAATTGCACTGAGCTGAATTTCCAGTTGTCTTTCTTAGCAAAGGATTTTATTGCCTACCCTCTTCACAGAGAGCACAATCTCTATTACACTGCAGTCTTCACTGTCTTAAGTTTCAAAGCTTACATGCTGTGAGAAGTATCAGCCAGCGCAGTGATACTCTTTCATGTGAGGGTACAGTCCTTGACATTATCAGGGAAGAAAATTTTGCAAAGACCTTTCTCACATTAGCAGGAAACTGGACTTTTTCAAAAAATATTTTAACAATTCCATACAAGAATCAAAGCACCTTTTTTCCCATCTTGAAAGGTACTTAAAGTGCAAATCAGGATAAAATGTGTTTTGTTTTATAGTTCAAATATGCTGTCTTTACAAAGTCTTCCTGGAAAGAAAGTCTCTCAGTTTCTTCATTATCTGCTTGGTCAAAGCAACATCTGCAATATCTATGGAAAATAACTAGGAGATATTCAATTAAGGTACAAATTCTGTCTCTTGCACAGAGTCTGGGTGTCTGAAAGGTGCTGATGCAACTCCAATGGGCCTGGCAGGAGGATGGCTGAAACTGGAACATTCCTGCCTTGCTCTGGATTGCAAAATGTCATTACAGTTCTTCCCTCAGTATTAACAAGATTCATAACTTAAATATCTGCAACAATGCCAATGCTCATTCTTCTAACCATCAGGGAAGAGCTACCTGATGAAGTCACTGACCCAAAACTATTCCCAGGAGGACAGACGGTCCAAATTCCATTGGCATTTTCTACTACTGTGGTGTTTGTCAAGCTCAGAACCACTTGGTTTCTTCCCTATGATCCTTAGGCTCTCTTAGCACAACTATTTTTTCAAGTTTCTGCTTTCCAGTGCTACTCAAGTTGGGAATTATTTGTTTCGGTGATTTATTCACTTTTCTCAGCTGTAATTTTCCTTGCACTTATTTTGTGTCTCTGTTTTTCTATTGATTTTTAAAAAAATTTCCTACCTTCCTCACTCCTGTTTACTGCACATTCCCATTTACCAGAGAATGTCCTTAATCTCTTTTTCATCCAGTCTTATATCAGATGTTAAATGACAGGATCTAAAACAAGGTCTTTTATTATCCCACACATTTTTCTCCTTGCAACTAGTTATTTTTTAATGTATTTTAAAGTATTTTTCATCAATGTTTTTCATTAATTTTGAACGTAAGAGAAGTCTCCATCTCTAAGAAGGTATTTATGTAAATGACTAACTAAGTTCAGCGTCAAAATACGTGCTGAACAATATCGTTTCCGAAAAAGCAAAACTCTAGGAGAGAATTTATCAAGTTATTGTTGTCAAATTATACATATGGTTTGTGTTCTTTTTATCTTAGCATATATCCAGGTATTGCATGATAATTGTCTTTATGATTACCAGCTACTCATAAATTTCAGTTTCATTATACTCTCAGCTAAAATTTTTCATTTGTACTTCTTCTGTTATTTTAACTGCCTTTATTTGATATTCTGAATGTTTACTTAACATATTTTCTGCATTTTCTAGTGAGATAATATTTTTTCATTACTTAGAATAATAGAAGGAACCACAAAGACATGAAATTTCTTTTCTGCATTCTATATGACCCTAGTATGTATATCCATTCAATTTATAAACACTAATATTTTCCAAGAACTTCTTATCAACGCTTCATCAAGACTATTTCTAGGCTGTTTGTCCTACAGGTAAATTGCCATTTTTTTGTTTACATCAGGTAATGGAAGGATATAAAATTATATTTGTAGTTATTTACTATGAAGTTTCACACAATTTAATATGATTAAACTCTGATGAACTTAAGGAATGAAAAATGAGTTTGTAGAATATTTGATTAAGTGACTTCATAGCTGATGATTACTGTAATTTAATATTCACAGTAAGAGAAAATAATATCCACTAAACTTTTGCTTTCCCACTTCCTTACATTTTAGATTTATGCATAACACTGTCTTCTTTATTTATTTCCTTCCAACAGTGACTCTGTACTGTTGACATAAGCAGGAGTTTCATCTGTGCAAACAGGTAGGACATTAATGGGCTGACCTGCAATCAACTGCATGTTTTGATGCAGTCCAGTCTTCATGTTGCTGCCAGGGCATCGTGTCCAAGGCTGCCTTTGGTAGTTTCTTCAGGTTGTCCAGGAGGCTATGAGGCTGGGCTGTGAATTTTGTGCTGGGTGAGGCATTCTGCTCTTACTCTCAGATGAGATAACCAAAAGAGTTGATTTGGTTAAGTGCTCCTAATGGAGTTTCTCTTCAAGAGGTTTCCACTTGTCATTGTGCTATGTTGTAGTAAATAATAAGAATTTCTTGTGTATAGAAGTGTTTAGAAGAACCTTAAATCATCTGGAATGGCTTAGGAAAGTTTTTTGGGGAAAGAAGGCATTGTGAAAAGGTTTTCTGTGGATAATCTGAGAGATTGTTTCACATTAGCATCTGAAAATATAAATGCTATTTGAGCAAAGTGAAATTGAAAACAAACAAAAAAAAAGAGCCTGAGAGATTTACATAGTGGAATAGGCTTCCAGTGGTGGTAACAGCCCCATTGCCCACTCTGAAACATGTTTTCAGTCTGCTTCAATTTCGAAGGTGTTTTTATACAAGGATATGAGTCACTAAAGTTGATAAGCTCTTAATAAATCTAACCTAATAAATATGTCTGTGGTGGCTGGTAGTCAGACTTCATGCTTTGCGGTTCTGTCATGTCAGACAGAGGGCAAAGCACTAACTAAAATTTTGGTGCTCAAATAAGTCACATGTATTTCTTAAAAATTGATCCCATCTAAATTACTTGTTAATTGATTGTCTGCTTACTTTTAGAATATCTTGTCTAATGTAATGAATAAAAGTCTCCTTTGTTGAGCTCTGGAGAATGTGGGGTTGTATTTTTGCCCATACCACTGATCGGTTATTCAAGATTTTGAAGGAAAGTACATCGGTTCTTATTGATCAAAAGTTTCTTTGAGGAAAATAAAATGAAAGTTATCTTCACATGAGTAATAAGCGAAAGCTCAGAAATCATCTCTTAATACACTTAAACGTATACTGCCCTATCACAAATGTCTTCCTTCACTGCTGAAATTTTTGATAACTCTAAGGCAATTCTCAGCTGATGTTACCTGGAGTCCTCAGATTTCCTTTACCCTTTTCAGGCTGGCTTAGGCCTTACTCTCTCTGTTAAATGATGTTTAAGTTATCGTGTTATTGGTTTCTTCTCATTAATGGACTAATGCTAGGTGTCTTAATGATTATTTAAACCTGTTGGCAATCTGCAATATTATTGGCCACTCAGGAGTATTTGGGTGGTTTTGCGATCTTGCATGGATATATAGACTCGTGCTTGAGTACCTCCATTCCTTTCTTTTTTTTTTTTTTAATCAAGGAAGAATTCCTGTCTATGATATTAGGCAGATTTATTAAGCACAGGGAGCTTTGTGATCTCGAGTGCCACAGACATACACCATCACCCTGCTTGCTCAGATCCATTTGTGTTTGAGAACATTTGAGGCAATGATGGAATATTTTGGATTTCATTGCCATAAGGAAGTAGATCATGTGTCCTCCTCACTCTCTCGGTATCAGAAGACTTGAAAGAAATTGTCATTCAGTGTGTGTTACAACTTTTACCTAAATATCCAGATTTTTACAGTGAAGAAATAAATGTAATTGGTGCTGTGTACGTCAAAAATTTCTGAAAGCATCAAACTGAACTGTTTCTGGTAGTTCTAAGTGCAATAGCACATGTTGTATTTTACATAAGAAAATTTGTTCAGATGTTGGCTGCATAAATAGCTAATTTTAAAGTAAGACATTTCATAATCAAGACATTATCTCTTAAAGATTATCTAGCTGACTTTAGTATTTGAAAGTAAAGGTCTTTCTCTCACAACCTGTGTTTTACTGATGATCATCCTTAGCCAGTGACAGTGGAATGAACAATCTTTTGTCCTCTATGTCAGGAATTCAGTACTACAGGAAAGTAACTGAGTAATTTTAAAAGTAGTAAATGTCAAAGTTTGCATTCTGTAACGCAACAGTGTCCAAATTCCTCCTGGTTCAAACTGAACCACTTGAGCCATTGGTAATGACAGTTACTGAAAGAGAACACAAACAGTATTTTATTTTGGTGTTGGGGCTTGTTCTTTGATTTCTGAAAAGCTCCAAAGTTGTGGTTAGATTGTCCCCTGATGTGCTTCTTGTAAGACGCCTTCATAATTCCAAACCCCTAAAGGAAAAGTTGTGACCCTGTAATCACTGGGTAGTCTGGTAACCACATGCTCTTCTTCAAAAATGCACCAATGAATTTGTTGCTTGGGTGCTGGTGGTACTGGCCATGGTGGTGCAGTGACCCATTCGCCCTGCAGGAGCTGGACCCACCTGCTTGGGCTGGTCCTTCTCTTGAAGTGGATCCACCTCCATTCGCTTTTTCTCCCCTTGAGGAGGATCCACCTGCGTGGGCTCATCGCCCTTCTGTGGGAGATGCACTTGCCTATCCAAGGTGTTGGTGCTGCTCCTGTCAGCCCGATTCTGTTTTCTAGGCAGTGCAGACATGCTCAGCTTCCAGTGACCACTTCTGACTCGTCACACAGGCCCTTGGCTCTGGCCTCACTCTGGCTCCTCTTTGACCAAGCCCACGCCTGGTGTCAGAGTCTCTGGCTGCTGAGCAAGCTGTGGGACAGCCGCAGGGGGCCTTGCATGCGCAAGGGAAGGCTCCTTGTGCCAGGCCTGGGGTCCCCTCAGCAGGACGGTGGCCACAGATACAGAAGGCAGTGCCAGCTTTTAAGCTCTCCACTGGTGTCCTGGGGGAAGGTGTCATCTCTGAGCTCTCTCCCAGTTTCCTTTCCACCTTTGGCTCATGCTGTTTTGTCAAGGGCACTGTGCAGATCACGTCTTTAGAAGAAGGTTTGTCTTTTCTTGTATCCCACCAAATAGAGTAGCAATGCAAGCTGGGGGAAGCACATCTCTATTTTTGTTTATACAAGAGCTTTGGTGTTCTGAATACCAAAATTGATGATAGTCAGTCATAGAATTGTTCAGGTTGGAAAAATCCTTTTAGATCGAGTCCAACAATTTTTATGTGAGCGGTCAACAAACCCCCTCAGAAGTGTGTGTGGGATATAAATAGGATGATTTTCTCCATGGCACTGGGTCAGGAAAACACTTTCAGTGTTGTGTCATGTGACCCTTCAGTCCCAGCCCGGAGGCTTCTCCCAGCTGCAGAGCAACAAGCTTCCCCTCAAAATTTTGCTCCGATGTCTCAGGCTTGCAATGTTAGCAGCTCTTCTCCATGAGACCATGTTGTTCACAGAAACTGTGAATTGTGTTGCATCAGTTGATGATGTTGTGAAATGCTGTCCCTTCATTCAGTCATTTCAGAGTGTGGATTTTTTCTCCAGGGAGTGAGGAGTCCTGAGTATCTCGCTACACCAAGATACTGATGAGTCCATGTAGTTGCACAGTGAAACTCTACTAGTCTGTTTTAGAAGAAATGTCTTTTATTGAAAACCTCACCTCTAGCCTATCATTCTTTCTTTTGGAGTATTCAAAACAAATTAGAAATAGCTTCAAAAGGGTAAATGTTAATAATGAGCCATTTTATTTCAATAGCCTCTGCTACTGGAAAATTTTACAAGTGGTTTAATTCTTTGCATAGGCAGGGTGCTTTTATTTTCAGGCATGAGCTTGTGTCCAAGGGCAACCTCTGTGAGTATTTATAGAAAGATTTCATAGGCATTTCATGCCTACCACAACTCATTTTAATTATCTTGTTTTAAAGAAATGGTTTAACTTGCAATAAATGCCATGCCGTGTGTGAATAGTAATGTCTTATAATTTAGTTCTTAAAATGTAGTACAGAACACAGGTAAGACACAATAGACTCAGGGCTTGAGAAGCCCGATTTCTGTTCTAAAATAACTTCATCTACTTTTCTCTTCTCTCCTTCTCCTTGTCCCTTTCCTCTGCCTCAAAAAAGCAAACAAAAGAAACCACCACCTTTATTTAGAAGAGGAGAACTGACTTCACCTGCCATGAAATGGAAAGAGATTCCTCTCAAAGTCTGGGGGAGATACTGGTCCATGTTATTATAACCTTTTTGTTTGTATTATGAATAATACCAATGTGATATTGCTAAAAGCCTCATACCGCTATGCAGGTACTGTTAGCGCACGGTAAACTCTCTAGAGCTGACCAGATTCTCTGGTGTGTTTGCTTTATTGAAGCGGTGTTTCATTATATGTTGCATTTTTATTTTATTTATGCAGAAGAAATCCTAACCACTAATTATTGTAAGCCATTTAATATATACCATGTGTTTAACACAGACTGTGTGACTCTCCCCTTGCTTTTGTGAGCTCCATGCTAATGCAATGCTATTTCTGACTCTGGTTGACATGCAGTTCTATAAATGGAGATAATTTGTTTTGCCTATTGAGACACTAAGCTGTCTGAGCTAGGACTGTCTCCTACTATAAACAGTACTTAAAATGAGGTGACTGTAACCTCAGCTAGTGTTTCTGGGTACTGTTGCATACTAATGCATGTAATATAAATCAACTGCCAAAAATGAAGGATTTTCTTTTGCTTTAAGGTCCCTTGCTGCCTAGCTTTCTCTCTTCTGTATATATTCCCAAGCCTTTTGTGATTTCACTATCTTTCTTCACATGATTTTAAAAGTTCATACCTAATATATTTAGTAGTAAAAAGCCCAAGGCACCAGTGTTGCATAGGCAATCAAATATTCATACTCTTTTCAAATATTTATTTGTATAGTGTTAATAAATTAGAAGACAGGAATGTGACCTTTTCCTCCCTGTGAGTGAGGGCGGCTATGTGCCGTAGCAACACCTATAACAGGTCCTAAAAAGTGTAATTACATGAATCTAACACTTAGTTGTCCATTATTTTCTTTCGTGGTGGTCATTCTAGTACAGGGCTCTGAAATTTTTAAATAAGACTTCTATATAGCAGGGC
The DNA here is from genome assembly GCF_000703405.1 of Apaloderma vittatum. Lineage (NCBI taxonomy): Eukaryota > Metazoa > Chordata > Aves > Trogoniformes > Trogonidae > Apaloderma > Apaloderma vittatum. The sequence continues at coordinate 80,815 of NW_009716476.1, forward strand.
TACTCTTTTGTGTGAGGATTTTGATAATCTGAGTTTTACATGAGCTTCTAACCTTTTGACAATGCACTATAAGTTTTAAAGTGCAGGAATTACCTTTTTATATTTCTGTGTGTGTTTTCATGTTGGATCTTGTCAAGAGATACTTTTTCTCGTTTAAATCTGTACTGTTAAAATACTGTTCTTGCATACTTGATTTGTGAAGGCAGAGATTGATTTGGTAATACACTTTTACCTGTAGGATTGTAAGAAGAAATCTAGCAACTCATAGGCATATGCAGCAGTGTAGTATAGTTTGGAAGCTGACAGAACAGCAGGAGAATTTTCTTTTTGAATCTGTAAAATAAATATTGTCAGCTGGAGCTATTTAGGTGAGTGCAGACCTCAGGGACTTAAGTTGGAGATTCATTCATGAGGGAAAAGCAGGATGCTGGCATTGAAATCTATCATGGTCAGAGATATTTAATACATCTATGCTTTGTGCTGAATACAAAGCACAACAAGGCTAGTTCTGATTCTCTGTGGAATATTGGTATGCTATCATACTTCAAATACTACTTGCAAACAGATTATTCCAAAAGCAATTGAAGTTGGTGGAAGGATGCTGTATTTCAAACTGTTTTGCCAAAGATCTTCAGTGAATTACAAATATCTGTGAACAGAATTATAACAAGCAGGCTAGTGGAATGAAAAAAAGCAAACACTGTACCAGTCCCCCCCAAAAAACCTCCATTGAGTCCTCCTGATTACCTAAAGAGTTTGTTACATAAACAAATTGCAGTACTTGTTAGTTTAATGAAATGTGGCTGTAGAAATGAACTCAATTCCTAGATTCAAATTGTTTGCTTATTTCTTCAGCTTATTCTGCTTGGTTATTTCTTGTGCTTATGTTCCTCTTCCAAATAAGAAAAGTGGAAATTTGAATTTGATTCTCCTGGGAGCTGTGGCTGCACACATGAATGTCTTGCTTGGGATACAGTATAACCTTCAGGACCTGTTTTCAAATTATTATTTTTTATTTCATGAAGGACTTCAGTTTAATGGGGCCTTACTGGATATTCTGGAAATTACAGATTATGCAAGAATAGAGTGATCTTGCAGGGCTTTTCCTAAACCTAGTAAGTGTGTACAGCCATAAACAGTAATTGTTCTAACAACGTATTCATTGTTTAGATGCCGAGTCAAAAAAAGCTATATTCATTCAAGAAGTTAAAGTAGTTGGAGCTTTGTGAGTTGTTGGGAGGACAAAATTAGAGCTATACAGGGCTAAAGTTCCATTCTCTTTTCCTTTGTGAACTCCTTTTCTCTGCAAAACTGAAATGGGGGCATGCAAGGGGCAGAAAATGGGGTGTACAGCAATATTTCTTTCCTTCTTCCCCTTCCCTATTGATTTTGGGAACGTTTTATCAGATGTCAGATGTTTAGAGTGTGCTTTCAAATTTTGAAGAAATGGTTTAGATGTGCCAGCATCCTGGAGTGCCAAGTGAGCTAAGTGGAGACTGATGAATGTTCTTCCACTGAAAGTTTTGGTGGCATTGCTATTTTCTTGTCAAATATTCCTATTCAGTTAAATTACCTTCTTCCTGGCAAATAGTTTTCAGTTTTGGCGAGTACCCTCTCCTCATCTCCTCATCACCTCATTTGCCTGGTTTGTATTCTGAGCACCAGTGTATTAGGCAAGCGTGTTTTCAAAGCAGCTTTTCACAACTGACTTACGCCTTCGTTTTTCATTTGAATACTCTTTAGTATGGCTGAAACTTCAGGGTTATGTCAAGGCTGATTCAGAAGCACAGCAGTGTTGGTGAACAAACCTTGGGGCAACCCTGCCAAATATGATTTACGTTGCTGCAGTCTCTTTATGTTTACAAAGTATTATTGTTTTGACAGTGTCTTAGAGGATGTGGTTTTGCTGTAAGGATTATGACCAGGTAGTCCCAATTTACCTCCAGATGGTCATATGCCTGCCCTCCATATGAACATTTTATCGACAACTACATTTTCCAGTGTGCCTTCAGGTAAAGGATCAATGTTTGTGTGATGGAAGGGCAGTCTAACTTGTCAAAGAACTATTTGTAGAGCAATATGCAATTCAGAGTAAAGTCATCAAAATCCTTTTTAAAATTGAGATGTATTCAGCACATTAAATGTATCCGATGTATCTAACACAGTATTTGCCTTTTGAGTGGTATATTCATGTCATTTGAACATAAATAAAAATCTTGGGATATCATTTTTTTCAGGCATCCTTGTAAAAAGGGCTTAGTGTAGCTTGATCAGAAAAAAATCTTGGGCATGTGGGGATTCTACTTGTTTGTTTAGTTTTTGATGTTTTTTTTTTAAAACAGTATTTTACTGTTTTGTGACAATATTATGCCCTTTCTTCCCTTCCCTCAACTGCGTAATTGGTATCTTATAAAATGAAGCACTGTATGTACTCTAGAAAAATGCAAATTTGTGCAGAGTCATATTGCTTTAAAAATGAAAACGAACAATAGCTTTTCCTCAGTAGAGAGAACTCCCCATTCCTTCAGGATCGCTCAGGGGCTCTATTTTCCCGTGTTCATGGCTAAAAATCAAACTTGCTATCTGAATGGTGAAATATTACCAAGAAACAAATTTTTTATAAAGCAGTGAAGATCTCCTTTCACTGTCAGCTATCAGCAGTTTCATGGGTCATTGCTCTTCATCTGTCCCTCATCCCATTTTGTGAACATTGCTTTTTTTTTTTTTTTTTAAAAAAAAGAGATAAATGTTGCATCGTCAGTAAAAGATAGGGTTTAATCTGGTTTGGTGTATATTTCTTCTCCTGATTGCAACAGCTCAGTGCGGACGTTATTGCCCTGGAAGAGAGGTGAGCTTTTAGTACAGCTCTGGTGCTGGTGCTGATTTTCTGCTCGGACTCCAAACACCAGCCTCTTCCCTAGAGGCAGAGTGACCAGCAGTGTGCCTCCAGAGAGAGTCCTGCTTTCAGACAGAGCCTGCTCTCTGAGCACAGTGGATCTGTTGTCATTTTACATACTTTCATACCTAAAGTAGTAGCTGACCTACTTTTGGCTTTTATTTAAATCTAGTCCTTTTTCCAACAACTCTTTCATTAGTAGTTACTGTAATTTCATGTGGAAAGTCACTGCGGATGTAATCCCGACTCTTTGTTTGGATTGCATCTGCGTTGTACTGAATTTGGCAATTTGCACTGAAATCTAAGCTTTTTTTCCAGGTGTTACATTTTTTACTTTACTTGCTTTTGCAGAATTGTTGTCAAGGAACAAATCAAAAAATTAACTAAAATTAATAGAAAGTATCAGAAAACATGAAAGCATTTAGAAAGTGTACATATAATTCAAGTTTGTAGCATTGATGTCTTGTATCTGTCCTCTAAAATTACATCCTTGTTTTTGTCTAAAATATACTAAGATTATAAAAAGAGTTTAGAAAAGATGTAAGGTTCTGCAGGAAAATTCATGTTCCACTTTTCAAGATGATTGTCCAAACCTTTATTCCTTTTTCCTCAATGATTTTTTTGAGAGACCAGCCCACCTGTGAACATATTGGACCTCAGCAATGAGATACAAACCCGGAAAATGAAAGATTTGGATCAAAAGGTGGATCCAATTTGGACGTGTGTGTGTGTAAGTGTCCTGAGAAGATGGAGGAGGATGCTGAGCTTCTTATGACCCAGAAAAGTGCTCTAACCATTATGTTTTGTGGAGAAAAGGCATCTCTGTTACTAGATGTCTCATAAACTTTTTAAACCACCAAACTATTATTCAAGCTGAAGGTATTGGAAAATTTTCCTGATTTCACTCCCCCTTCCCTGAAAGTTACTCTAAAAGTGGGAAATAGCTCTTCCAACTTCCTAAATTTAATGATTGTCATTCACAGGTATGTACATATACAAAACTATGTTGATTCAGAAAACAAATTCTGATGAACATTTTATAGCGACTAAATTGCAAATGTGTTATTTCTTAGTATTTCTGGTTTTGAATAGGGAAGGCTTTGTCATTGTTATATTTGTTACTAAATTTTATGAGCAAGATTTACAAACTTAACACAGTAGAAGTGCTGTTCTGTCACAGAAAGAAAACACAGTCTTTCTTTGATTCAAATCTATTTCTGCCTGAGAATCCTATATTTAAACTTGAGATTTATGCTAATAAACAAAATTTTGCTATATACTTTCATATACAGTCATGAAAATAATTCACTACCTTGTCACCACTGAGCAAGTTGCAAGGAATTTTGTTGTAATTTCATTTTCCTTAATGATAATCTACTTAAAAAATAGTTAATGATAGTAGCAGAAGCTTTGTTACACTGAGTTCATGCTTATTTATTGGTGAAAAATAGATTGTATGATGATGATGATAATAAGAAAAGAAATAGATACAAGATGGACAGGTTAGCCTGGGCTGTGTTTCTGCTCTTGCTTAAAGAATGGAAAGTTAACTCCTCCAGTTTGCTGGAGTACGTGTGCGCTGCGAGGAGTGATGTGCTTTCTTTTATGCATGGCTCCTTTAGACTAAGCACATTCTCCTACCTTTATATCAGCTGCATTGCAGTGATCTTGTCTAGCACCACAGAACAAACTGAGTGCAGGGCTTACGTATCACATCCTTAGAGGTGGAAGAGACTACTGAAATGTTGCAAATTGCAGACGCAGCGAAGACACTTTGATTTATAGGTTTGTTCTTTCAGCAGAGAGACGTGAATGCTTCATTTGACTGAGTTCTGTTTCAAATTATGCAAATTGTGATGTGGATAGATGGCTTAAGAGACCAGGCATTGAAGTTTTTAATCTCTGGGTCTCCATTTCAGATTCTGCATGAGCCAGAATGATTGTGAAGCCTTAGTACCAGATTGCTGTTTGGCCAGCAGTCCAGTTTCCTATGTGTTTTTTATCCTTGATACTGACTCTGCTAATTAATATGCAGAATAGCAATTTGAGGAATGACAAAAGCCAGTGCAAATATGGAATCTACTTCTTCAAACACAAAGATACCTTTCTACATTGACAGCAGTGCAAAACTGGTGCTGCAGGAAGCTTGTATTTCTGCTGCTTTCTGAGCACAAGTGTTGTTAGGCTGGAATCTTCTGTTAGTTTCTTCTAATAAATAATTAGTTGAATCTTAACTGTGTGAAAATCTGTTAGTTTCTATTTACTTCAGTAATTTAAAACCATTTGTCTTGACCCACCGCATTGCTCGAAGGGATGCATATCTGTATTCTACTTCTCACAGCTGAAGAATATATGAATTGACTTCCAGCAAAGCTGGCATAAAAAAAACTTTTCATGATGAGAATGGGCCAATTCTGAATGCTCTGGCTTCCTCTGAAGTGACCACGTTTGGTTTCGTATGCAGAAAAGATTAAAAGAAAGATGTTTCAGAGACTGACATGCTTTATTGCTAAAGATGTCCCTTTAGAAATTTCCACCATGGTACTGTGAGGTGTGACGACGCAGCAAGTCTGGACTGTACCAGATGGAACACTTTGCTAATTGGTTAATTCTGCTTTAGTGCCTCACCACCACTTGGCACCGTGGCACAGAGAATTTTGCATAGATCCAGCAGGAAAGCTTCTGCTTTGTATATGGAAATGGCTTTGATGAAATGAAGCTCTTTTTTTTTTGTGAGATTTTCTTAAATTTCAGGATGTTCAAAGATCCCCCTCTTTAACCCTGCATGCATATTGCCTCTCTGAAGTTGAAATTAGAACTAGGTCCTTGGTTTTTTTTCGGTAGGATCTAGTAGTCTTAAGATTGTGGCTAGTGATTCTGAAAGTGAAAAACTGTGTTTCACTAAATGTGCTAATAATAGATTTTGCTGATGGCCTGTCATAACTACTGACTAATAGATCTATGGACAGGATGAGTGCACTCGATTGCGTTAATTCAATAAAGCATGTACCTTTTTGGGTAGTAGGACAAATTTTTTTCTTGGAATTATGCCATACAGTTAAATGCACTCACAGCTGAACTGAATTTGCCTCTCAAGGTCCTGTTTGGACGTCAATATTCATAATTCCTTCAGTTATGATCACAAAATACAGAGGCATCTTTTAATTTTTATTAGTGTATATAAAGACACTGTGAAGTTCATAGTCATAGTAACTCCAAGCTCTGCAGATCGTACCATGGGAACTAGATAGTGGGAAAGAAGGGATTATCCAAACTTGCAGATGCAAACTTGTAGCACACAATTTATAGTAGAAATGAGAGTTACTTAACTAGTTCTCTCCTTAGCTTGGTCATTACTTCTGAGTTTTGGGAACGTGTATTTTCATTACTTAAAATGAAGACACAGGCTTCCCAAAATTTTGTTGGGAATGACTTGGGACTGTGAATGAACAATTTTAGAAGAAAAAATTCCCGAGTCATGTCTGTCTCAGCTATTCAGTATGCTTGTGATAGGCTTGTAACCTTGCCTGTTACATTACACTTCAGTGAGTATTGCTAGAAAATAAAAATCGGTAGAGAATTGAAAATGGAAGTGTATAGAAACATGGAGCCTGGGATTTGGATTGGATGAAGCCTTCTGTTTCAATACCATTTACAATACTGCATTCAACAATCACAGAATGCTTTGCATTGGAAGGCACCTTTGGAGGTCCAACCCCTCTGCAACGAGCAGGGACATTTTTAAGTAGATCACGTTGCTCCGAGCCTTGTCCAGCCTGACTTTGAATGTTTTCAGGCATGAGATCTCCACCACCTGTTCGGACAACCTGTTCCAGTGTTTTACTACCCTAATCATAAAAAATGTCTTCCTTACATCTAATCTAAATCTATCTTCTTTTAGTTTAAAACCATTGCTCCTTGTCTTACTGCAACTGGCCCTACTGAAAAGTCTGTCCCCATCTTTCTTATAAGCCCCCTTTAAGTAATGAAAACCACAATAAGCTCTCCCCGAGCCTTCTCTTCTCCAGGCTGAAAAACCCCAACTCTCTCTGCCTTTCTTTATAGGAGAGGTGTTCCATCCCTCTGATCATTTTTGTGGCCTCCTCTGGACTTGCTCCAACAGGTCCCCATCCTTCTTGTGTGGAGGGCTCCAGAGCTGTACACAGTCCTCCAGGGGAGGTCTCACAAGAGCGGAGCAGAAGGGCAGAATCACCTCTCTCGACCTGCTGGCCACACTTCTCTTGCAGCCCAGGATGCCATGGCTTTTTGGTCTGTGAGCACACATTGCTGGGTCATGTCCAGCTTTTCATCCAGCAGTACCCCGTAGTACCTTTGTCTTTTGTGTTTCAGACCAAAGAGATAGTGCAGGTCTCTCTTTGCAGCAAGATTTGATATAAGGAGAGCTAAAGGAGGCTTAAAAAAAACCTCTGAGAAACTCTAGCATGCCCAAATATGTAGTATGTTTGTGATAATTTTAAAAGGAATAGCATCAAACGTCAAATATTCATATGCCTTTTGGAGGCAAAGTTATTACATTTCACATTAGGTGCTCTTTGTCCTCTGAGGCATGTCAGCTGCCATACTAGTAGATGATTCCACCTACAGTGTATTTACATTTTCTAAAGGCATTCCCACTCTCAGTTTTGTGCAAATATTTTTCTGGTTTGATGGGGGTGGGAGGAAGCAAAGAACCTCTAGTCCTGTGGTGAAGTCAGTTTAATGATTTAAATAGCAAATTCAAATCAGAAATGAGACACTTCAAGCAACCTTTCAACAAGAAATACTTTCTGCAGGAAGATATATTTGTGTTTGTGTAGACATGTATGCTATATTAGGAAGCTTTTTAAAAAAACCTCCATACATCAGCTATTAAGAGCTGGCTTTAGCTTGCATGTCCAGAAATTTCAAAGTGCTCCATATCGTCATGTTAGCCTAGCCAAACACTATCTCTGAGTATTGTTGCCTGATCACCGACTAAGAGCTTTATTCATTCTCTGACATTTGAGAATCCTCTTTGGGAATGTTCTTGTCAAAATGGACAGTCATGATAGTAACTTTTTGGGGACCATAAAGCTCACTGGACATAGATCATCAAGCATGTATTGAGATAACATGCCCAATGCTTTTGCCTAAGACATGCTGGGTTCTAATCAGCTGTCTAGGAGGAAAACAAAGTTAATTTTCCCATCTCAGGCGGCCAATTTATCTGTTTTTCTTGTGGACAGTTGTGCTTATGTTGCCTAGAAACATTTAATTTTTAATTAGTTTTGTTTTGTCAAGTGGTGAAATAGAATGGCATCTTGTCTTCTCTTCATGACACTAGCACTTTGTTAATCAATAGAAGCCTCTTCAGTCTAGAGAATCGATGACAGAATATGATAGAAGGGTATAAAGTCTTGACTGACATGGAAAGGGATCAACTGTTCACTCTTTCTTCCAATGCAAGCATTAGGGTTCACCAAGTGAAGCAAGTAGGTGGCAAGTTTGAAACACATGAAAAAACATGTCTCTTCTTGCTACAAACTGCCGTGGAGGTAAAATTTTAGATCAATACAGGCAAATCTGGAAAAGTTAATGACAAAAACACACTGAGAGTAATAAAATGCATAGAAACTATATCCAGGTCCCTAGTATGAAAACTGTTGGCTTTCTGAGCCATGAGTATTAGACAGAAGTAAGGAACAAGTTTACCTTGTTTATTCTCTTCCGTACAAATCTTTTCATGTCTGGAGGAAGTGTGGGTATGAGTAGCAGAAAGTGTATCATTTCTACCTGGAGAAGTGATCAGCTTGTTCATGGCCAAGCTAGTGATGAAACGAACAGCTCTATTGACCATATGATTTAGAAGATATTTATAAACTTTAGCCAGTCAAAATTTTAAAATATTTCTGAGATAATAGTGGAGTCCAAAGAAAAAAAAATAAAGTCAGTTGTTTGTAACTTGTAATCTCTTTTTTTTTGGTTCTGCAGTTCTTGGGCATAATATACTCATGTTATCATTCATTCCTTTTTCAGGAAAAAATACATACAAAGCATGCTTTTGCCAATCAGTAATTAAATGCTTTGAAATCTGTAATTTCTGTATCTGCTTCTGTAGAAAAAAGCATTGGTAGATTGAATTAGCTGAAAACTGCCACAAAGCAAATCATGTTCTAAACTGTTGAGTCCACAGTATTGCCAGACTGGAAGGAGATTTTGGTTTAGTGTTGTGGGTGAGATGGTGAATAGAAGTGGGTGAGCTTTAAAATAGATTGAGTGTTGAAATATGAATTAGTTTAGGTATTTGGTGAATCCTTTGAAATTATAAGCATATATTTCAATAGTTGAAATACATAACAGTGCTCAGGAAGTGTGTAGTAAGAACGTAGTTCTATTTTTCATTTATATCTTGGTTTTAGGTATTGTTTCAATATGAAGGAAAGCAGAAATACAGACAATTTACACACAAGTTTCTTCCCAAACCCAGTAAACAGAGCTGAGATTCCAGTGTAGCACGTGAAAGTCTCTGAATGATGTCCTGACAGAGCCTGCAACACATACAGCTGCTTCTGCTTATGGTGTTGCCTAATTTACAGAAGTGTCTTAACATTGCTCACTTTTTTTTTCTTTTAAATTTGTCGATCTCTTTGTAATTTAAGGTATCTTAAGAGATGTCTGGAGGTCTTTTCCAGGCTAGAAAGAATGAGAAAGGACTCTGCTGCAAGAAATTAAACTGCTGGTGCAGAAAGCAATTGAACACCACAAGGTGCTGCACAGAGCCTGAAGAAGTAGTACAAAACAAACATGCCCTGGATAGGACCCTGTCAAAGTGCTTGTGAAAGAATTCAGATACCAGAGGGAAGAAAGCTTTGGAGTAGCTGTTTATCACACATGCTTCTCCTTGCTCCTATTTAGAGATGCTTGCAGCTACTTTCCGTTCAAGCCGTACAAGATGCATAAAGAGAAGCAGATTGCTTACAGGCTGGTAACATAATGCTTTTTTTAGCACAGAGAGCACTGTATTAGCTCCCTTTTAATGTTGTGCATGTCAGTACCTTGCCCAGCTAATACTGCCAACGTGTTTTCCCTGGAAAGCTTTAAACAATACAAAAAAGCACTTTGGGAAAGCTTGTAAAATTCAGTCAATTTGTCACAATGTTTTATAGTTTTATCACTTCAGTCAGTGGAGACTGAGTGCTGCATATCAAAACAAAAAGTAGCAAGCTGGAATCATCACTGCTGTTACATGTTGTAAATAGTCTCTGACATGAAAAGACCATGTTAAAGGGCTGCCTAAAATTGGCTGTGATGGTAGGTTTGTGAAAGACTACATGGCAGATAGGCCAGACTGACAGCAAAGTAAGTATCTGGAGATGATTGCTCTTGGTTCTGATGGCCAAGATTATTAACGCTTAAGTGAGTCTAACTTCTTTTAAAGATAAGCAAAAGGAGTTAAGTAAAATGCTGATGGATTTCTTTAAATGCATGCACAGACAAATAAGGTGAGACAATGTGGTGCTAAGCAAGTTGTTAGGGATATCTCCTAGAAGTAAAAGAGATCATATGGGATCATATGGCTGCCCACAGAGTACAGGGTGGGCATGTGTCCAGGTGGGTGCCGCATCTGGGTGGATGCCCAGAAGGGCAGGGTGCTGAGGCTCTGGCAGTGCATAAGGTTGTCCAGCAGAGTGATAACAAAGCCAAAAGCCACTGCCGGAAGAAATGTAGCTACTCAGACCAAGATGCCGTGCAAACACGTGGCGGTACAGGTGTCCAGCTGCAGGGAGTGCCTGCCCCTGGCACTTGCTCCAGTGGGAGGCAGTGACACCGCCTGTCTTTGGTGTGAACAGATCAATGATTTTCTCAGCCAGGTGGTAGAACTGAAAGAGGAGGTGGAAAGGTTAAGAAGAATCGGAGAATGTGAAAGTGAAATAGATAGATGGAACCATACCCTGAGGCAAATGCAACAGGTGGAGGCTTGTGGAGAAGCAGAGAATCCCTTCCCCTCCTGTCATCAGGCTGAAGGAAGGGCCCTAAGAAAAGGGAGAGGAATAGATACAGGTCCCTTGCTCAGGGAGGCAGGCAAATCCACTCCCAGCCTCCCTTGCTTTCCTAGTTGCCTTTACATGACAGATATGGGGGACTGGAGGTTGAGAGCCAGGCAAATGAGAATGTAGAGGGATGTCGTGGGTTAGGGCTGGGCTGGCCACTAACACGGACAGATGCTCTCTAACCCCCTCTTCCCCCCCAAAAT
>NW_009716476.1:92085-94151 GCF_000703405.1 Apaloderma vittatum
CCACCAACCCCGACTCCCCCCCCCGATAGCAATCACCACTGATGCTGCAGAGCAGGAGGCACTGGGGAAGCCCCAGGCTCAGCGGCTGCAGGGAGCTGGATTCGAGAAGTCAGGATTCGGATCAAAAGCAGGAGGTCAGATGGAGTCCTCTCTGGACACCGGCCATTGCAGAAAAGGGCAAAGAAGAAAAGGAGAAAAAGGGAGGAAACTCTCGTGATCACTCAATTTATACTAAATATGACGTATATGGGATGGAATCCTCTTGTTGGTCACCTGTCCTGTCTATTACCCCCCGGACATGCAACCTTTTACTTCCTTGTGACCCCCCTTTACTACCCGGCACCCACAGCACACAAGAGCCAGCAGTGGCCTTGGTCACTACAGGAATAAATATCAGCAATTGTAAACATCAGGTGTTATCACTGCTTGTAGCAGACGCTGTTTGCAAAAACATGCTGCTAACTTCAGAAAGTGCAGCCTTTTAGAAGAGACTAAACTGAAAAGTAAAAATCACTAAATAGGACTGGGTTTTAGCTAAACCCAGGACAAGGGACCATACACGGGATTGTCTAGGCTGAGACAGTCTGCCTCACGCATTAGGACTTCTGCCGTTAAAAAAACCCCCGAGGGCAATTGTCATAGGAGACTCCCTTCTCGGGAGAACAAAATGCCCCTTATGCCGATGACCCATCGCACAGGGAAGTCTGCTGCCTCCCTCAGGCCTGGGTTAAGGATGTTATTAGGAAGGTCCCAGGTCTGGTGAAGTCTTCTGATTATTACCCACTTCTGGTAATGCAGAGTGGCAATGATGAGGTAGAAGAGAGACAAACAGAGGCAATCAAAAGAGACTTCAGGGCACTGGGGTGGATGCTACAAGGGTCAGGTGCACAGGTTGTGTTTACCTCAATTCCTTCAGTTGCAAGGAAAGACGCTGAGAGGTTCAAATAAACTCATGAGATTAATACTTGGCTAAAAGGGTGGTGCCAACAGTCCAATTTGGGGATTTTTTTTTTGGCTTTCTATGACAGAGTTACAGCTCTGGTTGATATGGGAAGAGCAACTGATGTCATCTGCCTGGACCTGTGCAAGGCATTTGACACTGTCTCATGACATCCTCTAAGATGAAGAGACATGGACTTGATGGATGGAACACTTGGTGGATAAGGAACTGTCTAGAAGGTTGCACTCAAAAAGTTCTGATCAATGGCTTGATGTCCAAGTGGAGACTAGTGACAAGTGGAGTTTCTCAGGGGTCTGTTCTGGGTCCAGTGCTGTTCAGTGACATGGACAATGGCATTGAGTGCACTCTCAGCAAGTTTGCCAACGACACCAAGCTGTGTGGTGCCGTGGACTCACTGAGGGAAGAGATGCCATCCAGAGGGACCTTGACAGGCTTGAGAAATGGGCCAGTGCAAACTGCAGGAGCTTCAACAAGTCAAAGTGCAAGATCCTGCACATGGGTCAGGCCAATCCCAGGCACAAATACAAACTGGGCACAGAGTGGGGCAAGAGCAGCCCTGAAGAGAAGGATTTTGGGGTGTTGATAGACGAGAAGCTCAACATGAGCCGACAGGGTGCTCATGCAGCCCGGAAGGCCAACAGTGTCCTGGGATGCACCAAGAGGAGTGTGGTCAGCAGATCCCCCTTCACTCTGCTCTTGTGAGGCCCCACCTCGAATGCTGCATCCAGTTGTGGTGTCCCCACCATAAGAGGGACATAGGTCTGTTGGAACGAGTTCAGAGGAGGGTCACAAAGATGATCCAGGGGCTGGAGCATCTCTGCTGTGACGACGGAATGAGGGAGCTGGGATTGTTCAGCCTGGAGAAGAGAAGACTCTGAGGGGACCTTATAACTGCTTTTGAATACCTGAAAGGAACTTACAGGAAGGCTGGTGAGGGACTTTTTGCAAGAGTTTCCAGCAATAGGACATGGGGAAATGGATTTAAATTGAAGGAGAATATGTTTAGATTGGATCTTAGGAAGAAATTCTTCAGTACAAGGGTGGCAAGACTCTGGAATAGATTGCCCAGAGAGGCTGGGGGTGTTCCCTCCCCGGGGATGGTTCA
>NW_009716476.1:94194-111195 GCF_000703405.1 Apaloderma vittatum
GGTTGTATTAGATGATCTCTAAGGTCCCTTCCAACCTAAGACATTCTGTGATTCTATGAAAATGTGGTAGAATTGCTCCCTTCTATTTTAATGCTAACTGTTTGGCAGACAGGCTCTTGTAGTTAAGAAGGATGTAGAATGAGGAGTTGCTGTTTATAAGGGCCTCTAGGCTTTTTTAAAGATGAGTGTTGTTTTTATGTATTTATATGAAAGTAGTACTGCTTTGATAACCTAATATAAAGCTACAGATGTGAACCAAATGCCGTAGTAATTCTCATATGGAAGAAACAATATTGAGGGGACACACTCTGGCTGCTTTTCCTTCCTGCCTGCTTGCCTCCCTCCTTCCCTCCCTCCCGAAAGGGGGTTGGAGAGAGGAGGGGGTCAGCCTTTTCTCTCCAGTAGCAAGTGACAAGACTAGAGGAAATGGCTGCAAGTTGTGTCAGGGAAGTTTTAGGCTGGATATTAGGAAGAAGTTCTTCACTGAAAGAGTCGAGGGCATTGGAACGGGCTGCCCAGGGCACTGGCGGAACCACCATCCCTGGAGGTATTAGAGCAACGTGTTGATCTGGAGCTTAGAGGCGTGGTTTAGTGGTGACCTGGCAGTGCCAGGTTAATGGCTGGACTCGGTGATCTTAAAGGTCTCTTCCCCTCAAAGAGATTCTGTGATTCTGTGCCACATAAGCTGTAGGAAATACGGTTGTCAATCAGTAACTGATGTACTGATTGTCAGTTTTACAGATGACAGTACATTATGGTTTTGTTAATAACCTTAGCTAGAAGTCAAAGTGTCATTTAGCACAGAAATGAGGAATCTTGAGGGTGTGGAAGGATGAAACAACTACAGAAATTTAAAATGTATTACAGGGGAGGCAGGTGTACTTCACTTCAAATATTGCTTGTACTTTATTCTGATTTTATTGTCTATGTAGCAGTTGTCATGGAGAGAATGAAACAGAATGGAGTGATAATGGTTATCAGGGTTTTAGTATTTTCTTCTATCTGATTATTTCTGGTGTTTAAAACATAAAAATTAAAAGCTCTAAAAAAAAATAATTGATAGACACTGCCTGTATAATGATATTATTGTTGGAAGCTCAGTGTGCTATAAGTATGACTTGTAATGATCTGGAATTGGAGATGAATGTGTCAATGGGAGTAAAAAGAATTGTAACTGAATGTGATTTACTAAGTTAAATATTTGTTAACATTATATTCCACATGCAGAATAAAAAGTACCACATCTGAACACTTGCAGCATTTCAGCATATTTAAAGTATAATGATTACTGTAGTTATTTAGCATAATAACGAAAATAGTTGCACAAAGTACTTTATTTATAGCAACATTTCTAATTAGGTACTTGAACATTTGTTATTTCAGCCAGGAATGTCCTGTAGAGCTAGCCCATTTGAAGTGAATTCTCCAATTAGTGAATTTGCATATCATGCTTGTTTCTATGAAAAGCAAAAAGAATTTCCTCTTTCTTGGCATTTTTTGCTACTATTAGTTTTGGATGTTTTTTTTAGGGAAACAGCATAACGTAACCTTCCTTTGCCATATTTAATTCTTAAAACTAAGTGAATATATCCTCAGTGAACAAATACCACATTTATTTTTCAGTTGGAACTCCCCAAATATTATTATTTCATGGGGATTACTTGATATGCTTATGGTAATGAAGATGCTTCTTATTCTTATAGCTCTTCTGCTCTTTCTCCTTCTTCCTTTACCCTAAAAGAAGAGAAACTCACCAATACTTAGCATAAAAAACTCTGAGTATGAAATATTCTTAAAAAAATTCATTGTTCGCAAATGAGATATTACCAAGTCCCTTAGTAAGGTTTTTTTTTTTTCTTTCAGCAATGTTAAATTAATATCAGTTAGCAAATTAAAGGTGATTGTGCTTTGTGCACCAGGCACGTTCAAGACTATTCAAATGCAGCAGTCTAGAGGCTGGTAAAAAGATTCACAGAACATAACAGCATTGTCTAAAGCCTTGACTTAAGGTTGAAGAAAACTCCTTTGCCACCATTTTGAGACAAAACACAGGAAGTGAATGAAGTATTTAGATAACAAACATTCTCATGACCTCTGCTGAAGTAGTTTTCAACTCTATGGAGGACCTGAAGTTCTTGTGTGCAAAGTGCCTTTCAGTACAAATTTCTGCCACTGGTCACGCACAGGACTTTGTCTCAGAGGGTGAGAAACTTGTCAATGCTGGTTTGGATCAGACCTCTGAACTCAAGTTTCCTGCTCCCAAGGTTGTTGTGTTCACTGATCCATTGAGTAAAAATGGATCATTCCGGGCCTCCTTTCTTTTATCCATGTGACCTAGCTGAGAAACTCCATAAATTTAGTGCATACCTGTGCTCTGTACAAGCCCCATAGCTTTTGAGATTTGCATTTGTGGGTACTCAGGCTCCTCCTGTCTGAGGAGCCTGGATGCTGATCACAGGGCTCTGGGTTTCTCATGGTGAAGGGACATATTTGACACTCTGATCGCTGTGTCCCTGGCAGGAGATATCTTTGTTTTAAGAGGAAGACTTGGTGAACCCTTAGTACAGCAGAATATCTGATCTGAAAACTGTATACTGTGGTTGATACATGTTTTGCTGATTTAAATGTAGTTTGCTAGTTTGTATTTGATCAGATGAGGGAGACTGCCAAGGAAGAACACCACTGTTTCAAGCTTTTCTTTCAAGATCTAAAACACTTCCAGAGAAATAGTGATACTTAGTGCGGGCAGTGCCACCTAAGCTCCCATTTTCAAATCATTTTGCCAAAAGTGAAGAAATGAAGAGTTTCTTAGTGGCAGGTGAGAATTAACTGTGATTCTGGGATCTGGTCTGCTGGACTGGTGGCTGGGTTAAGTCACTGAAATAGTGGTAGTGTTTTACTAGATTAGGTTTACTAGGTTAGTAGATTTTTAGTAATAATGATAACAGCACATTAGTGTCCTTTATGGCAGTTCATGCCTTTATTTAAGGGTGGTAGTGACCCAAGCCAAATTAGGAAGGAAAATAGTATCTGGATAAGCTTGAGTTTTATATATTTACCCCTGAGAAAAAAAGTCATTCATGCCCATTAGCCTTGATGTTAGGTTACGAAGAGATGTGTTTCACCCTCTCTTTTCTTTACTGTCAAATACTGTTAAATTCTAATACGTACTCTATTTCCAGAGATGCTTTATCGCTTTGTAAGAAGTTCTTGTTGCTCTTATTTTTCTGAAGAAGCAGAAGAGGTGGTTTCTTACAGCAGTTCACACTTGGCTGGGAAGCAGGGGAACAGAAGCTGTTCAAGTCCTGTGTGTCTTATGCTCAAGCAGCTGAAGTGTTTCTATAGCCCCTTAAAAACATGAGTGAAAGAATTGCTTTTGATCAGAAAGTACCAGTTTGTTGAAAAGGTTATCAGGAATAGATACGCAGGCTCATAAAGGAATTTCGAGAGAAGTAGACTGATTCTTGTCTCAGACAAATGAATAGGTGTGCTTAACCATTGAAGGAGCCCAGGGCTAGTTTGCTCTTTCACTGATCATAGGCTTTGAAGTCAGGCTATTTCTGGTTGAATGTTTAACTGTTTGGCATTGAACAGTTATGCAAAGACTTGACATCCCTTAGGCAGGGCACTTGCTGGGATAGGAGACCCTAGTGTTCTAAATTGATCAGAATAAAGCCAATGTGTAGATAGGGTTTGAATGCTGTGGTCCCCACGTTACTGGCTGATCTCTATACTCTATATGCCTCTCTCTGTCTTGTAGTTGATGAAAGTGTTCCCTCCAAAGAACAAAATTCCAAAAGTACAACTGGAACGTAGGGCATAGGTTTCTTATCCTATTTTACTAATGTGTGAAAGGTCATTCTTCCTGACAATCTCACCTCTCTTGCACTTGGACCTTTCAATGACACACCAAAGGCAATGTCATGGCAAGTGGAATATGGTAAAGGTTTTTGCCTGACTGATCTGTGCCCCTTTTTGTTAAGTCTGAGACATGATTGTCAATTCAGATGAATTTAAAGCCTTCCTTTTTAAAGTTATATCTTAACAGCCTATTTTAAAGGCTGTATTTTGGAGAAGCAACACTGTAGCCATAATGTGATGTTTTAGGAGGCATTTAAAATGTGAACTCTGTGAAATATTCTTTTAGCTTACAAAAGGGATAAAATAGGCAATATTTCAAATCCATTTCCTTTTATTTTCCATGCTTTTCCTGTGAGCTTTCTAATGCACCTGAATGGTAGTCTAGAACATACACTCTGATTTCTAAGAAAATACATTTTATTAAAAATTATTTCACTTTTCTAAGCAGTGTCATTTTCTTTTAGAGTACAGCTTATCACAGCACGATCGCTTTTGAAGCATTATAACACAACACAAATGTGCCAGGTAACATGACTAATTCAACACAGTCTGATAGGTAATTAATGTAGTACTTCACAATATGAATGCTTTTTATGAGAAATAAAAATGCAAGTGCAGTTTTGGAAGATAATTAACAAGTAAAATAACCTGAAAGGAATGTCATTTAACTGTTACTTGGGAGTATACAATGACTGTTCAAGACTTTGTAATGTATATCTCACATTTGGAGACTATGCAGTTGGTACTGTGGGAAAAGGTAGTGAAGGTATCAATGGCAAAATTGAAAAAAAGATTATTAAGTTTATTTGGAGAAGACAACTAGGCACTGTTTAAAGAGAGTAAAAGAAAAAGTGTGCTGGAATTTGTTCTTTATGGCTAAGCATCTCCAGTATGCTGAGATTTATTTGGAATGTCAGGTAAATAGAAAATCGTTTATGTTTCCACCCAGCCTTTGAGATCTGGCATATGATTTTGAAAACTATCTTGTAATAAGTAAAAAAACCACTTGAAATCAGAGTTTCATACTGAGGGAAAAAAGCGTCCATGTTCAGAACACAGTGTCTTGTTAGCTATATGTTGTTAGTCTTCTGGTAAAAGGGATTATGTCAGTTCTCAACAACAGCACATTTGGCATTTCACTTTAAAAAGTCCCAAACCTAGAACAAGCTGTCCTGCTCCTTGCAGCGTTATTGATCTAGTGAACTCTGCATCTGTGGGACCACGCTGGGAAGAGAAGAGTTAGGGCTGGGCACCATACCAGTACCATATTATCGCTGTACACTTCAGGCTTGAGAGCTGTTTTTATGCTAAACCTTGACATGCAAATGTTCTTTTCAGTCATTGCCTAGTACAATAAAGCAGCAACTTTCAGGGCAGACATTAGTTCTTATGCATTACGTCTATGTCTGAAGAGAGCATTTCTTCATATATTGGTAAACACAAGTGTCCCATGCAGGTTTGAATGGTTTGTCTGTCACACTACAAATCAAAAAGTGTGTTTAGAAGCAGAATACTTACCAAGTAAAGGTAAGTGCTGTACATCTAGCAGCCTAAAAATGTACTTAAATAAGACTTAGCTTCTGATAGTGCCAAGAGACTGCTTTTAAGTGCTCAATTCAAAGAGTACAAAGAAAAGGTTGTCTTCTCTATTTTAAACTCGAGCTGTTTCAAAAAAAGCATCCCAAAGATATGTGAGAAAATTGGGTAATCCCTAGAACTGCAGAAAAGATAGCAAATTTAAAAATGAAGTGCACATACCAGGTAGTCATGCTAATATGTGAAAACAAGGCCTGTGATGGGAGGGGTTTTCTGCCTCTGGCTGTTTCAAAGACTATGCCCAGCCAGTTAATACTTAGCAATTAGTTATTCAGACATACCTGGCTGTGGAGCCAACACAGGATTGTACTAGCTCTGCAGGTTCATCAAGAGACATTTAAACTGGTCAAGAAAACAATGCAAATATGTTTCTGCGTTTGTGTTTGTGGGTGTCCCTAAATGTGTGCTGGGAAGCAGGGATTCTTCTTGCTTTCCCAAGGACTTCTGCCTTGTTTCTCTTGGACAGTCAAGCAGCTACAGTCATCTGCAAACAAATTGCTCCTCTGCTACAGGTCTTAGGTCAACAAAGCCCAGAGTTCAGCTGAAATTCGTAAGGCTTAGAGATACAACTAAATTAAACTTTCCCCTAAGTGTTTTGCTGACTGTAGTGTGTTTTAATTTTCTGCAGTATCTTTATGCCACGTTCATGTTCTATACACTACACACCAGTATCATCTTTTTTTGTTTGTTTCTCTGAGTGTGCTTGTGTTCTTGGAAGGGTCCTGCTGTGCTCTTGTTGACCTCCTGTATGGAAGAAGGGGGCTCAAAGTGCGGTGGGCTCTTGTTACAGGGGCCAGAGCAGGCTATTTTCCTCTGCAGCTGGCTGAACGCACAAGTGTTTTGGGATGCCAGCGGTGCATGACCATGTAATAGCACTTGGCTGGACAGCAGCTACATAAATTGTAGCATAAAAGAAGGATTCATAATCTGAGCCTCTTAGAGGCTGTGTGGTCCTTCATCTCACCAAGGGTTCTCCTTGCCAGCCAGCCCCAGGTGCTTTCCAGCTGAAGAAATCCATATGGTGGTTGTCTGCTTTTTGTTCTGTGAATAAATTAACAATCACAATTACTTATATACTTATTCTGGCATCTTCAATGCATGAACATGCGGGGTGAGATTTTGTGTGCGCATATGTAGTCAGAAGAAAAATAGCTCTGAAGTGAGAGAGATGTTATTTTGGTGAAACATCTGTCTTTCTATATTAGCATTTATACTGAATAGCAAATCTTAGAAAATCATTTAACTACCTTTAACTCTATATTTTCATAGTTAGCAAAGGATGCAACATCTGATTTTTGCTTTATACCATTCATCCCTCCAGTGTCTTGTGCAGAATTTAAATGTACCTCATTACGGTTCTCAGTTATTTTCTAGAATGTCTTAATTTAATTCCCATCCGTTCTCCCCTGTGGCCTCCAAAGAAAAGAAAATAGGTGGGGCAGACAAATTGGAAAGTAGGAAAATAGTCTGTGGCAGCTTTTCTGATTGTGTCAGGTGCACTGCAGAAAAAAATAATCTACTTCATTATCTCCTTGTTCAAGTGGAATACTAATAAATATCAAGGACTGAAAGAACTGCATTTGACAAATACAGGATGCTACTGACAGCTCACTTTTTAAAGTGATAATTTTTTAATATCAACTTGCAGTTAACTTGTTTTAAGTGTTTTTTAAATTGTTTAGTCTTCAAGAGCATTATGTTACTACTCATGCCCTTCAAAAGGAGACATCACTGAACTGTCCTTTTTACCTTATTCAAAAAGAAAAAAAGTTAAAAATCTTTTCAGGATCAGATAGAACAAAAACGTGCTTCTCATGTAATTTCATTTAGAGAGCAATCCTAAGGAGTTCTGTTATTCTAACAGCTCTTCCTTATGCTATATTTTTCTTCCTGGGCCAAGTTTTTCATATGTTTGTATTCATTAGTACATGGTGTCTAGAGAATGCAGTAGTATTAAGACAAGTTACACAGGATGGATTAGGCAACCTCAAAAATAAAAGGCAGTGCAGATATCATCAGGAATATTTTCTGATATTAAGATAATATTTTATACCATGAAGAACTCTCACTCTGGCCCCAAGTCAGTAGAAATCTCCATCTCTAGATAAAGTAATGTATATCACCTCACTCCTTTTTGGTAAGTTCTGAGTTAAATCTGAACTCAAGAGGTTTGTCTTTCCCATTTCTCTCTTCTGTTTCTTTCAGTGAGGTTACAATAGAAATAGCCTTGGTTGGATCAGGACATTTAAGCAGGTGACAATCCACCTTGTTAGACATGTTTTATTTGTAAATTTAGTCTCTTGTTTCAGTACACAGGGGTGCAGATTTTTGGCAACTCATGTTCCCCTTTAAAGCACGTTACTGAGAAGCAAGGTTTTCAGAGAGCTTGGTACCCAGCATCTGATACTGGGACAACTGAGGTCAGATAATTAGTGTTTAAGTGCTCTTTGTTTTTGTTTTTTTTTCCCTGAAAAACTACCTTCTTTATCCAGTATTGGGAGAGAAGACTTGAACCCAATTTTGAAAATGCTGATCATACTGCTTGTGTTAGCTGGTATCATTAAATGCAGGACCTGTAAATTTTCCGTGGGACAATGGTCTGTAATTGAATTTCCCAGGATAGTCTTTTTGTGTGATAGACAGTGACTATCTCTAAATGGTTTCTCCAGCCAGCAAACAGAGCAAAAGCTATGCAATTATAGACACAATATTAGAAGCCCTCTTGATGCTTGGAATTAAAGCATGTGTCTTTTTGTGTGGAGGGTGACATTCCTTCCTCTCATGGCCATTGGGAAGCGGCTGTGGTGTTTGGTCTTGCTGGTCCTTTACAGGTCATTGCTTACCTGCAGAAGATCTATGTGCTCCAGGGTGACCCTAGAAAGGGAAAAGAAGATTTGAATGGTGCTTTTGCTGGGTTTGTGGGCCTGCTTTCCACTTAACCGAGGGGGCAGCCAGATGTTGGTGGCCCAGCTCAGGATCCTCTGTTAGGGACCCTCTGGGGACATGCAGCCTTGGCTCTAGAGCCCATGTGTCCTCAGTAGTGCCACAGGGACCGAGCTGGAGCTGCTGCTTCTCGTTTGTGGATGACAGTTGACAGAGCCCCGTGTTTCATTGGTGAACGTGCCAGCTGGTTCAGGAAAACATGAAGTGGTGTTTTTAGTCTTTAATGTGTCTGATTACTTTTTTGAAGGGGTTAGGAGATACAGAAGCTGTTGAAGCTCTCCTGTTTTGTCTGTTCAATTGTACTTCACACTGCTTTGTGTTCTTCGCCAAAAAAAGGAGTTATTAAAAAGCAGTTGGTGGAATGACAGGGTGGTCCATTTACCACATATGTGACTCGAAAGGAGTATAAAATCCACATTTAACTCCAGTGCTTATTAATTTATGTGTGATAATGATAATGGTGTCAGCTACTTTGTGACATAATACCCCTGTTTATGGCTGATATCCCATTCTACCCATTCTTTAAAACATGCCTAAAATGTATATTCTTCTGCATTTTGCCTAGTGCAAGTTGCAGCCATGAAAGTAAAACTCTTTGGGTCTCTTCCTGAACTCTGGAAGAACTCTCTATATTTTTTCTTTTGAAAAACAAACATTTCTTTCTTAGAAAATATTCCTCTCTGTATCTGCCCTAGAAGAAAATATGTCTCTCTCCTCTATCTCAAGGTATGCTTTGCCACAGTAAGAGGTGTTTACTTTCTCTACTTTAATACCAATTTCATATGGCTTAATCCTTACTAATGACTGCAGCTTGGCTCTGTGCCATGAATCCACCTATGTCTGTAGACTTGAAAAAACCCACAAACCACAAACCAAAATGGGAAGAATATTGGAAATCTAGCCAGAAAAAAACCCCTTTTACTTCTTTGGCAGAGTGCCTGGAAAGGAAGAGAGAACATAGAATCAAAATAAATTACAGGATTCAGAAGTGCATTAAATTAGCCCTAAGAAATTGCTTTCTCCTTGTATTAGTGGCTAGTGATAATTTGAAACACTTCAGCCCTGGTCACTTTGTTATTTTAGAAGCAATCGAGAGCGAGAGGTAAGAATAGAAAGTTTGAGTAATAGGGTCAATGGTTACATTTTAAAGTAGTGTCTTAAACTGGAATGTTTTGGATAAGAGGAGACACCCTAGGGAAGAGTTGCTTTTAAAAGGAGTAAGAGGAATCGTAGGATAATTTAGTCTTGAATGAATTTTTGGAGGTCATCTTGATAATCCTCTTCCTCAAAGCAGGGCCAATGGAGATCAGGTCGCTCAGGACCTTGTCAAATTAAGTTTTGAGTATTTCCTAGGCTGCAGATTCCACCACCCTTGTCAGTTTTGAGGGGTGAGGTGCACATTTCTCAGCACATATCGGAGATTTTTGAACCACAGGTTGCTTGCACTCTACAGGTACATTCCTCACATGTTTTTGTGACATGAGTGCATTTTGGTTTTGTTTTGTTTTGATTTTCCCAATTTAATAAATTGTATAGGTCTGTCTCGATGAAAACAGAGAAGTTCATATTGGAGGTGTTCACTGTTTAAATCAATACTGTTTGGCCATTTCTCCAATGGCCCTAACATGCTATTTGTTGTCTCTGAGGATTAGGAATCTCCTCAAAGACGTTATGGAGGTTCAGTATAAAGCAAATGGTGTATGTGCATTACTCGGCCATGCGAATATGATCAAGTTATTTGGCTGCTGTGCTCATCAACTTAAAAAATAGTTACAGCTAGGAGTCTGAAGGTTGCCTAGTACAACCACACAGAGCTGTTGCAGAGCCCTTCTGGCTGCAAAGATCTTTCCACTAGGTTAGACTGCAACTTCACCTCCCCCCCCTCCTCCAAAAGTTGACCATATCTATAAAGTAGGAAAAATAATTCAGAAAGGGCAATAATTACTGCTGTTTTCTCCATGGCTCAGTGGGAAAAATTACTGTATTAACAAAAAATCATTTATGGAGTATATATATAGCACAAAGAAGATCTCCTCATTTCCTGTAGGTGAAGATAATCCTTTATTTATTGTGCAAATGTATAATCCCAAAGGTAAGGATTTGCTGCAGAAAGTGAAATATTCACCTCAAAGCAATAAATGAAAGGTTTGTCACTCCTCACAGTTTTAATACAATCATTAATCTTGGATTCATTTATAACTACCGGAATCAATTTCTTTCTGTTTTTCCTTTGCTCATCAGTAAATGCTTAAGTGACGAGCATTTCTTAAGGATGTACTGTAAAGGCTTTACAGATGTAATATTAAAGCTTTTGTCACATAGGAACCTAGTCAAGTAAGAGGGGAACAGATTTGAAAAGGACAGTCATTGGTACTTGCCTGCCATCGCCAATGCCTGAATATTTATTTATTTATTTATTTATTTATTGATTAATTATTGATTTATTTATTGTGTCCTGTACACATTTCACTGGCTATGACTATCAGAGGCATCCCTCAAGATTTGTTTTCCAATATCTGTCTCTTTGTCTTCCTTGATGATGTTATCTCAAGGGAAAGGAGATGCAGTTTCTTTTCCAGTAGTTGTGTGGATCAGCATCCTGTTTTCTTAGAAGTTGGAGATGGACTGTGTAACAAATGCCATGACACTGTGGAAGAAACAGATGGGTGGAGGTTATAATTTTTTATTTTTTTCTGAGCAGAAAGGAATAGTGTAGACATGACTGTTAGCACTAGGGGGGAGAAATGAGTCTCCAGAGAACAATTCAGAGGAAGTCTTTGGAAAAGAAAGGCGGCACATTCCCCTATAGTTTGTTGGAAATCAAAAGCATAACTAGTATTCTGGCTCATCAGAAAGCATGAGTAAATGACAAGACCTTACTTCAGGAAGGTCACAGGCTGAGAGATCCCTAGTTATTTGTCGAGGATATTACGTTGGTGAAACTATAGATTAGAATTATTATAGTCATTATAGGACAGTTGTTCTTCTACCCTATAGGCTTTTTTTTTTCTGTAATGCATGCTATAATTTATTTTGGTTTGCTTGTTGGGGTTTTGCATAGAACATTGCTGGCAATTTCTGCAGTTTTCTAGCCTTTGTAACTAACAAGTATTAGCATATGCCAGTGTAACCTACAAATAAGTAACTTGAGGGAAGAAAGGATTTTAAGTTTGTTTATATGAAAAATAAATGAGAGATTATTCTCGAAGAGAGATCCAACATAAGTTTAATTGAATATATTTACATTTGGAATGCAAAATATTAATTACTGTAAGTTTAAGAATTTAACGTGCAGTGATAAGCTGTCTTTCAATGAGAACAGTTTGTTGGAGAGATTTCTGTAGTAAGAAGGTCTATGTTTCCTAGTATTTCTCTGGAATAACTGCAATGCTTCCTGAGTTTTTATGCTATTTTATTATAGCTTGCCTCAGAACAAACTTCTGAGGCAGGAAAGTACTATCCTGAGCAGAAAAGCACTATCCTTTCTCTAAAGCTGAGAAGCTGAAACGCTAGATAGACTGTGGATTTCCTAAGGTGCAGGGAGATGTGTGAAGCAGAACAGAAAATGGCAGATCAGTTTCCCATCTCCCAGGCTAGAATGCTAACTCTCAGATATGCCTGTGTCTGAGAGATTGCAATGGAATTTGGTTGGTTGGGTTTAAACAAGCTGGCTTACGCACTGGTAACAATTTCTATGGCCGAATGAATTTCAGTGT
Source organism: Apaloderma vittatum (assembly GCF_000703405.1). Lineage (NCBI taxonomy): Eukaryota > Metazoa > Chordata > Aves > Trogoniformes > Trogonidae > Apaloderma > Apaloderma vittatum. The sequence continues at coordinate 106,311 of NW_009716476.1, forward strand.
AGTCCGGATTTCTTTGCCTCTGATCTCTGTAGGTTGTATCAAAGACTCCTGAGCTTTATGAAAATTTAGTTTCCTATTCCCAGTCTAGCTAATGTGAAGGCAGTTTTAGGTTCTACCCACTACACTAAAGTCTGTTGTATAAATATACTGTGTTGTATAAATGCACCGCATTCTGCGGAGTGAGAAGGCTTGTTTTGTAGTTTTAAATCTTCTTAATTTACTGAGTTAAGCCCAGGGACTCAAGTTCAACCAGAATCTACCAGGTCTGCCTGGTATGGATGTGCAATGTTGGTCAGGATACTTACTCACTCTGTCCTGCAGTTCACCTTCTGTAAACCAGAGGCAGTGTTTCCTTGCCTCTGGACAGCACCACGAGAATAAATGCCCATCTATTAAATGCCAGGAACCAGGTGGAAAACAGTCATAAAAACACACGTCTAAGTACCTTAGACCATTGAGGCTTTGCAGCTTTGTAACAGCCCAGACTGCTTTATTGCTCTTAAATAGAAAATTAATATTGTATAATGTCTGCATCCTGTCAATATTTAGAAATGCAATTCTGGGAGAGAGTAGAGAAGGATACAAGTTTGATATTTCTCTTGTTTATTGTTTTGAAGCAGAAAAATAAATTTGTTATTATTGCTCTAAAAGTAATCTCAAATACTGACTTCTAGAGTAAGTTTGCAGCCTGCTATATGCCTGTGACTGATGGGATTTTGAATTAAATCTTTATCCTTATACTCTATTGCTTAAAATTTTTTGTTTCTTCTGCTGCTGTAAAAGGAGCCACAAAAGTTCTGAGTATAATGCCATCTTAATGTAATCACCTGGATGTGAGTTGGCCAGAAGGCTGTATGCATGCACAGACACCCATACGCACAAACAGACATAAACACAAGGGTCCAAGGAATAGAGTTTTAATTGAGGAGTACTCTGCAGTCAGGAGGTGAGGTTATGTGACATTTGGTGCCTCTCTGACTTGGAATAACTTTAAATTGAAACTATTTTGGAAACCCTTTCTCGCTACCTCAGCTAAAGGCTGCAGGAAACGGGATTTGCAGACCACCTTTTAGAACAGAGTAAACAATCATTTTAAAGGATTAGGGAATGGAAAGATTTTCTTCCCCTTAAGTGCTGTTATGGATAGTCTTTCTGGAGTCCAAAAACCCTATAAGAGTGATGGAAAAAATGATCTGTGACTGGATGGCTGAAGTAATTGATGAGACTATAGGTTATTTCATGTTCCTGTCATATTTTTTTTTTCTGGAGCAGGTAGAAAGGTTATGCTCTGACAGTTGCTGAGCAGTCTGTTCAAAATAAAGCGGTGCTCATTTTACATAATCTAAAACCTTTGTGAAAACTTTATGTTTTAGGGCTACTTAGTAATACAAGTATTTACTGTAACATTGATGGTGAGGGGAATTCTTAAGGCCAGACTTTTAGAATCAAAAAGCATTAGTCTGAAATTGGAAAGGAACCACCAGTATGCCTTATGAAAAAGTACTTACACAATTTGTAACAACAAAGACTTAATAAAGTAAAGAACTTGGAGAAAAATTAAAAATAAGAGAGACCTTCTGATGCTCTATGAGGAAGTATTTTCTCGCTCTCCCAAGAGATTGAGTTAGTTCATTCAGGAAGCTTTTTCATGCTTCATTGACAGATCAGTGACACTCATTTTGTTATCAGCTTTATGCTTTTCTAAGCTCCACAGAGAAGGAGAATGTTGTATCTGAAAGCTCATCATCTTCCATTACAATTTTTGTGCATTATCCTATGCAAGACATTCATTAATACATAATGCAAGATGCAGATTTCTCTAATAAGCTAGCCCATCACAGAGCACAGAAATAACAGATCACTGTTTTATAAGCCTGATGTTTGTAAAGCCTGCCAGCACAGGCACTCAGATCAGACTTCTGTCCTGAGAGTTCTCGTGAATTTCCAAGTTGTGTAATTAAGCAGAATCAGCAGTAAAGTTTTGATCGTGGTTTTTTTTTGCTGTATTATTTTTCCTTGATTTCTAAGGTCAGAGTAAAAAAATACTTGTGAGTAGATGTGATATGTTGTGCCCTAGAGGTAGTCTGAAATTGCCCACTGTTCCCTTTCTGTATGCTTCCTTCCTGACCAAGAGTGCTAAAGGAGGTGTAGTTTGAGATGCTCCACAAGAAATTCACCCTGCAGTGATTTGGGTTTTTTTCCCTGTTGACTGGTACTGGGCAACTTTGAATCTTGGACTCTTACTGACTGATGAAAGTGTATTTTGCATTTCTACATCTCCTGCCTTGATGTCAAGGTTTGAAAGCAAGAAAAACAACTCGATTAGCTTAATAGGTTTGAGAATGAAAAATGCCCTGAAACAGATATCTGAACTGGAGTTGAAAGCCTTCTAATTACCCAGGCAAAAGGAGAAATTACACCTCATGAATCATTCAGAACAAGCATGCTTATAATCTGCTTCTTGATTATACTTTTCAGTTGCTATGCTGGAAACACCCTTCTTCCTCAGTTCATTTTGTTGGCGATAAGTTTCTGTTTGCCAGAGCTCAGCTGCTCCTTCCTGGCTCTGAAAGGTTCATCTTTACTGGTTCGATCCTTTAATCATGGTGAATCTGCAGTTTTATAATGGAAAGGAAACATGTAAAAAGTGATGCACAATTATATCACTACTGATTTTCAGTAAGCAAAACCTTTAATTTAGCGTATTTATATTTATAAGAAGGGAATTTGAACTTTTGCTGTACTTAATTTGGTGGTGGCCTGATTACACAGTTCATTGCAATCTGATAATCCAGGCTGAAGTACAGGACAGCAGAAATTTTTTCTTTGTCATTTAGCTAGCAGCAAACACTAATCTTTGTGGTTGTTAGCGGAGAAAGACAGCTGAATCTATAGCAGTATTTGTCTTTTTCTGGCACTCAATTCCTGCTTTCTCTGTGTGTCAGAGTTTTGTTTATCATTTCCGGTTGTTCTGGGTTCCTAACATTCATCTTCATTCCTGTGGGGTTTTTTCCTTCCCTCTGTGACTCACAGCAATAACTTATTTTTCTCTTAGGTTGCTAAAAACCATACTGATGTGTATTCTGAATCTGATGTAGGACATTCCTGTTAGATCAGAAGAAGTGACTGAGCTTTCTTTAGCCTGCAAGTGGCTAGTTGCTGAGTCACTTTGGCAAGTGTCTGTTTTATGGTGAGCAGTGCTGAATCTGACAGTATTTAAGGAACTCGTGAATAAAATTACTGCTTGTTTTGAATGGTTTAAAGGCTGATACAGGCACAACTGAAGGGAGACAAAGTATGTCTAAAGAGCGACCTTGACCACTTAAGAGAATGCATTCTGTAATAGAAAAGAAATTTGGTTGCTATCCCATTGTGAGAAGATAGCTAATAAACTGAATTATTTTTTGGCATAGCTTTTGAATAGATAAATCAATAAATCAATCAATAAGTCAATAAATCAATCAAATAAATTTATCTTGCTTTGCTTTATTACTGTACTTCATATATTTATATAAAAAGTTACAGAGAAATTTCTCACTTGTTTTGCATGTGTGCATATTTTCTTGATTTGTGATGTAGAATGCTAGTTTAAACTGCATAAAAACATCCCTTACTGCTAATTACCGCAATGTGATCTCTCCCCATTCCTCCTTCTTTGTCTAGTGCTTAAAAAGTGATGAATCCAAGTCATCACTAGAACAAACCTGTTACGGTATCGTTTTAAATTCCTCTTCTGTTTCTGCTGATATGCATTAGATGAAGGCCTTGATAACAACAGAAATTAAAATAAGGGGAATCACAGTGACTTCTAGAGACAGATGGTATTAATTGATTTCATTTTTCCCCTTCACTTGCTTTCTTAAACAGTAAGACAATAATCTTTCCTTAGCAGAACAGAATTTTACTTGTCACTGATGTTTAGAGAGGCTAGTCTTAAAGCCCTGTAGGTTTTAAGATTGTAAATAGGATAATGTTGTAAGTGTACAACCTTGACACATGAAGATTGGCAGGACTAATCAGATAAGTAAGAATGTGCTTTTTATGTATTTACAATTTCCACTTCCTTTTCTGCCTTTCTCCTTTTTTTTTTTTTTTTTTTTTAAATGCAAGGCCCTAGTGATTTAGTTATAGTCAGTCAGATTTTGTGGTAAAGATATCCTGCTACGGATGACAAACAGATTTAAATGGAGGAAGGACTGTTTTTTCATAAAATGTAGGTTTTTTTATTAAACAAGAATTAGATGTTATGCTTAGATGCAGTATGCAGCTAGTATTCAACATAACTTCACTAAGCCAAAGTTGTGCCATGATCCTGATTTTTTCCTAACTTTGTTTGTTCTTTATTAAACAAAGTAAACCTATCCTGAAAGCAAAATGTAAATTTATACTTAGATAAATTTCTCAACCTGTGGCTAGATTACTTGGTCTTATAGCAGAGTATAAAGACCAAGGGTTTGGTCTGTCTTTCCTTGCAAATGGATATTGGAAAGGATGTGTCATCCAATGGATGTAGTGTTGGATATACAGCAAACAATCTTTACAGCCTCTTGGAAGAGGCTTTTGATAAAGAGAGGAAGGTCATCTGATCTTATCCTGTAGAGAATATATTGAAAAACACCTTAGGAAAACTTTGGTAGATCATGCTATTTCTGAAGCCTTGTATTCTTTCTGAATTACTCTTCATTCCTGAAAGATTTGCAAAACACTTCACAGAATTTTACCATTCACATACCCTTTTGGCTAACTCAGCAACTGCTTTCTTCATTTTCATGCCTCTACAATGACACCTCTACTGGACACAATTGAAAAGAAATGAAAAAGTGGAAAATAATAAAAAAGTGATGAAGTATGAGTAAGTGATGAAGTTTGATAAGTGCAGCAGGAA
>NW_009716476.1:111226-161239 GCF_000703405.1 Apaloderma vittatum
AAACTACAAAATAGCTCCAGAGCAGTGGAAGTGTCAAGGAGCATCTTCTGATGTCCTTTTCTAAAGTACGGATCTGTGGAATCCTGACAACAGAAAGCTGTCAGAGGGTGTAAGAGGTATCCTGTTGCAATGAGATACTATGAGGTAAATACAGCAGTGGTCTGGTGAATTGCAGAAATCTCCAATCTAAAGATTGGTATTTGGAACTACCGGTAACTTTCCTGCCTACACATTTTGTTTAGTCTTAATCTCATAAAAGTGAATGGGTATTTGATTAAAAACAGCATCGCTTGACTGAGAGCTAGTACATGTATTTTTGGGAAGTTAAAAGGCAGTGACCAATTTTGTTTAAAATAGTTATGTGGCTTGTCTATCATTTTCTTACTGGTTTCCTTCCACCCTTCTTTTTGTTTGTGTCAAACAGTTGTTTCATCTTGTCTTTCTTGCATTTTAGTGGCTGCTACATGTTGTAAATTATCTTTGCCAGGAATTGCTGTTTTATTTTATATCTGTACAGGGCCTAGCACAAAGAGGAGCCAACATTGTTAAATCACTGTTTGCAAGGAGGAATATTAATAATTAAAAATGACACAGGAAAACTGGATAGAGCCTGGATTGAGTTTGTATGAAATTTAATAATGAATGTAATAAAAGAGTCTTTAACATAAAAATGAGTTTGAGAAGATACAGAGTAATCAAATTCAACTGCATATTTTTACTACTTTTCATGCCATGTCCCCCAAGGTATTTTACAGCACAATAATCACGATTAACTCTGGATTTAATCAGTGAACTAGTGCAGTAATCCACAAAAAAGTGGGACAATGACTTAGACGAGCTTGATGTTGGTGAGGACTCTAGTGACCAGGTTATAATTCATGAGGAGATGTCAGTGAAACCCATAAAGTCCGTGTGTGGCAGGGTACATGGGTAATCCATTCCATATTTCAGAGAAATGGTTGGAAAAAAAGTCCACAAATGTTTCTTTGATAACATAATAAGCCAAGGATGGGAGGTTTGGGATGCATGCTTTGTTTTAGGATGATACTGACAAATTGTAAGAGGAAATTATACCACATTTTTATCTTGCTTCAGTTTTGCTTTCATAAATGTTTGTAAGTGCAAATAACTCTCAGACATGAACTCTGTGAATCGCAAGTACTGGTTTCTTGGCAACCACAGCAGGACTTTGCTATTTGCAGCTAGAAAGGAGGGTGCATTTTCAAACAGACTGCAAATTTAGAGGTTTTGATGGAATTGATGGTAATGGAGGTTTATGGCTTGCCTTTTAATTTTTTTATTCAGTCCTGACAGCCTTAAGTGCAATAGAACATCAGTGTGGTGAGTACCAAAGTAATCCTGAATTGTCTAGGTAGTGAAAACCCGAGCAATCTTCCCTAGTTATTAGAAGACAATTTTTGAAATACAAACCTTCCTTTTAAGGATGTTTCAACATTTCGGATGGATAATGATGGGGACTTTCTCTCCATGTTACTGAGAGGTTTTGATGATTGGAGCTGAGGGGACAGTGTACACACCTTGGGAGAAGGGGAAGAGGCTGTTCAGGTATGGGAATCTGGGAAAAGGGTACTTGATTTGTTGATCAGCCAATTTCAAGTGTAGGTTTCCTCTTCTTTTTATGTCCCTCCTTCATCTCATGGCCTCAAATCTAGTGAAGGTATTCACTGCCTTGGATCTCTGTAGAACACAGAAAAACTGATGGATGTCAAAAAGTGTAAGCAGCAATCCAGTTGCTGGGGTCCAGACACCTGATATGCAAGCAGCACAATTTCAAGTCTTAAATATATTTTTCTCTGTCATTCAGTATGGTTTATATAAACTTAAAGGGAATTCTTCATCCACACTACTGTATGTCTTTTATTATCATAAACAATCAGAATTATTTATGTTAAGATTTTATTGCTTTCTGAGCAAATGAAATATGGGATTATGAGAATTGTAAAATACGGATTCTACTGCAGTTCAGATGAGGAAAAGGAAAAGGAGAAAAAAACCAAGATATTTTCATTCTCTTTTTGTGGATGTTGGTACAGGCTCTGGAATGCATGTTCTAAATGGTTTTATACTGTGGGCTCTTAAGATTAGGGAGAGTTTTTAAATTGTAGAATCATCGTAGAATGGCCTAGGTTGGAAGGGACCTTAGAAATTATCTAATCCAACCTCCCTGCCACGAGAAATTTCTACCCTACTTTGGATAAACATTGTCTAGTACTAATAAACCAGCATAATTGCCATAACTGCATCGAAGTGTCTTATAAATCTTCTCATTTTGTGGCACTGCAATCTTAATGCCCTGGCACATTTAACAAATGTAGGCAAACTGACCTTCCCATACCTTCAGAGAGATCATTTTCCTATACATAAGGAACTCACAACAGAAATTTCTAAAGGAGTTTCCAGGCTTATTGTGGAGTCACAGCTAGGAAACAGATTTCATTACCCTATGCAACCCTTCCTCACTCTACCCACCTTTGCTCTCTTCTAGCCCTTTCTTTTGAGTTAGGCCCCTTCGAAGCATGTATTTTATTTTGACAGCAGTGGTTCATCCTTTTTTTTACACATTTTAACAACAGAGCAGTGCTTATGTAACCTTCAAGGGGGTTTATTAGTGTTGGCTGACTGAAAGACACAGAACTTCTTAAGGCAGGGAACTGAGACGTTACTGATGTATCTGCACAAGGAAGAAGAAATTAGTGCCCCCTTAGCACCTGAAACTTCTAATGTTTCCCTGAACTACTGATGGATGAAGCCAATGCATCATGTCTTTCTCAAGCTTATTCTGCATGAAGCCAACATCTACCCATTTATTTATTATTTATTGAATGAAATATTTATTATTTTATTTGCTCTTATTTTCAGAATCTCATGACCCAATTATTGAATTGTGTATGCTTATAGATATGTTAGTTTGTGGAGAGATGAAGATGGTACAGTATAGGTTTTAATTTTGAGAGTTGAGTAAAATCAGGCTACATATGAAGAACAATATCCAGATGAAACATCTACTACTTTAAAGCAAATGGTGTTACCTTTTACTACTTCCCCCTGGAAAAGGGTCATGTTTTTGAGATGAAATCCAGCATCTCAGATGAATTTTTTATATTACTTGCATGTAGCAGGATTCATTTTCTTCATCATTTAATGGACCATGTTTATTGAATCTGACAAATTTGAGAAGCTGAGCTTTCAGATGTGGAGGCCAAACAACTGCCTGCGTTTGTTTGGTGTCATTGATTTATCAAGACTTTCATCTTGTGTAGAGAATTACTAGCTGAGTTTCCATCCCATCATGACAAGTTCCTTTACCTTTCTTAAATCTCATAAAAATAGTATTGAGGGAAAAAAATGTGTTTAGGAAAACAACCAGAAATATTTTATAGAAATTTATAGGGATGCCATGGAGTAAATGAGTGGTTATTGCTTTTGTGTCTTTTACTTTGATTCAGTGGAGAAAGAGAGTATGACTTCTTGAAGGAAAAAAAACTAGTCTTGATCCTGCATCAGCAGCAAAACTGCTGCAGTTCTGCCTCTCTTAAAGATATGGGTACTCAACTCTTTGGGCTAAAGGAAGACATTTTCTTCTGTTGAAAAGAGATTTTACATCGGTAGCAGTTATTCTGGTTGCTCTATCTGTCTAGTGGTGAAAAGACTGAGTGCTCCCATTACTGTGGGACCGAAACCTGCCTCTTTCCTCCTGACACTCCTTTCTGAACACTGCGGAATATTGCAGCTCCCTGGCAGGAAAACTGACCTTGTTGCGTTAAAATCCATGGGAACAGTTGCCACTGACTTCAACAGCAGCAGGGTCAAGCCCGAAGGTACAGAATGCTTTTTGAAGGTCCCTTAAATTTAGCCCTGTTTTGTTAGAGGGTTTCTGTCAGCTTTAGCTATGCCATAGATACAGAGGGCAGTTCTGGAGGACTCCAGGTGGAGAGCAGAAGTGATGGGGGCTTGCGGAGCAGCAAGGAGGTGCAGCTGTGAGGGAGCCTTTGAAAGGGAATTTCCAACACCTGGGTGGGGGTGGTCCTTCTGGGAGCAGGCAACTAGGTGTGCTTCAGAAAAGGGGTGGTCTGCTGAAGGTTTGCTCTGGAACAACAGCTCTCAGGTAGGATTTTTGCATTTTATAAGTCAATGATACAGCTCATCTGTAAGGATAATAGATGAGGCTTACTTATCTGCTTTATTTTGGGTCACTTTTGCTTGCTCTGAGTGTGCATATTTGTATGTGTTTAGAAGCGTTTGTATTTCTAAGGTAGGCAAGGTGTAAATCCTTTCTAGGACCACCCTAGAGTGAGAAGATCACTGTGTAGAAAGTATTTGGGGCACAAAAAGGCAAGCGTAAGTTAGAAGACTGTCAAAAATCTATCAGTGTTTCAGACCTAGCAACTCCTTTGGGCAGGGAGCTATTGGATTGCTACTTATCTGGCATTTAGGTAAATTGTGTGTCTGGGATTAATGGGCAGGTAACTGTTGTGCCTGGAAAATGCAACTCTGCTGTATGTTCAGTGATTATATGTGATATTTTAAGGTATGTTTCACCAAATTTGCAAATTGATTGATTTAGTGCAGCTTAGCTTTTGCGTTGGCTCTTCATTGTTAGTAAACTAGAATAAGATGAAGATCTTTTTGTGTTAAATTATGAAATTCAGATGGACGGTACAGATTGTGAAGGATGTATACCAGGAATTACTTCGTATTTGCTCATCTATTTTTATGCTGTGTGGTAGATACTGCACCCTGTGCTCTGTGGATTGACTCTGTCCTCCTTGTTTTATGAAACCCTTTCCACCTGTGAAAAGTGGGTATAAAAGGCAAGCAGCAAAGTCTTACTCTTAATGGTGCAATTCATGTAGAAAATGGTACAAGTTCCAAGACAGTACACGGCTATGCACAGTTCCCTTTTTTTGTAACAGTTATCTTCTTTAGAAAACTGGGGGACGTACAGTTAGAAGAGTGAGGGGAAAAAATGAGACTAGGCAATTGCTAAGCTCTAGTATTATAAAACTAAGACCAAATTTCTTCAAGTACTAGCTAAATCTTCTGATTTATAATTAGGCACACTTCTCTTGGATTTTAACAGACACTTCATTTTTTCCTTCCTCTCCTGGATACCTTATTAATACAAATTACATGAGTTTAAAATAAAACAAGGTGTGCACTCTGGGGACTTAATTGCTGACTGTTAGTAAACAGAAGGTTTTTTTTCATTATTGCAACTGTTCTGTGGTATAGTTTGCTCTTGTTTAGGGAGACTGTTTTACCTTTTATGAATGCTAATGGCACCTTTTGAATTACCAGAATTTATTTCAGTGGCTGTAAAAACTGTGAGACATCTATCAGCTGGAAGGGAGCTCAGTGTTCTTAAATTACCAGTGTGTAAATGAACTCTTAGATTCTATTCTTTGAGCTCTGTGAAGTGCTGTAGTGTGCACGTTTCCAGCTGTGAAGGATTACTGTTGATCCCACTATCTCATCTAGAGAGAGGTTTTTATTTTAGCTCATGCTTTGAATGACTGATTCGTGTTTCAATGGTGTACGCACATAAATGTAATCCATTGATTATTTCCTATTATTCATAGGCACTGCTTATATGTTACTTTATCAACCATAAACTTTTATCACTGTCATCATTGAAAGCTCTTATCTGGAGTGCTGTTAATAAAGAGAAAGTTCATAATGTTGTCAACTGTCTTGGGTGTGGCAGAATGGGCTGTTTTACCTCTCAAAAATACATCCTTCCTGAAGGATGGAAGGAGTGATGTGTGCAATTTTCAGGGATGGCCACTCTAGTTACCTGCTATAAAGCCTTTGTTTTTCTATTAGGCAAGTTTACTGGTATTGAAATCCAGCCCTAATTAGGTCTGGGAGGTGGAAGAAGCAGGAAATAATTAAATGAAAGGGTGAATGGTCTGCAGGCTGCCTGTGGGAACTCCAGCTGAGCCTTCAGCTCCCAATAAACTGAACAAATTCCTGCTTCAATCTTGGGGCAGAAATTGAGGTAGCTCCTTTAGTCCCAAATAAGGAGGAACAAACTCGGCTGGAAACCAGTCTGAGCCAGGAGATTCTTCTTAGTATATCAAGTAACAATGTGGAGAGGATGAGTTTATCCAAGTATTATAAGCTATGCTAGAGATTTTGACTTTCTTCACTCTTGAATTCTATGACTTACATCCTGACTGGCAGATATAAGAAAAACTTCAAGGTTAAGCATCAAGTGTCACCGAGGCATACCACAGTTCAACTAGAGCAGTGTATTAACAATGGATTATTGGATATGCTCCAGCCAAGAGGCTCGAGCTACCAGCTGTGTCTTGTTCAAAGGTTGGGGGATGACATGCTTGGATGCTTGTGTAAACAGGTGTTTTGTCTTTCCTATGTGCTATGGCAAATAATCTAAAAAATAATGATTTCTTTAAAATTAAAATTCAAAGTTAAATTATATTTTTAAATGTAAATTCATCCGGCTTTTTCTTCCGAAACTTAGTAAGTTGGCCAAAAGTTAAATTCACTGGTGAGCTCTATTCTGAACAGGGAGATACCTAGAAATATAATCAATATCAACCATAGAGCTATGATTTCTCAAGTTTTTTTTGCAACTGTATTATGTGTGAGAGCAAAATGAGAGCTTTCTTTACTTTCTTGAAAAAATAAAACAATAGTCAACTCGCTTTATTCCAAAGAACATAGAAATACATTCTGAAATCTAAATGCTTTAACTGAAAAAATAATTATTGTATAGAGAAACTCTTGCTGATGTTTTGTCGATGTATCCAGAACTGTCTTAGTACATTTAAATCTTGGTATACTTGGTAATTTTAGTCTTTGTACACTTATGCCTTGTAGCTTGTTTTAGCCCTTTAGCTAAAAAAAAGGTTGAGTTTTCTGTTGTTTTTTTTTTAAATCTACTTCAGATTGGTTAGTGACTTTTTGTAGAGAGCTTAGAAGTAGAGGTGTACACATGGAAGCTGATGTTTACAAGACAAAGATTGCTATCAGTTTTCTTATAAAAGAAGTTTAAGCTGTTTACATAATAGCAATAACTTTTGGAAGTTAGCGTTGGAGTAATTTTATACTTGAGGAGTTGAGAACTGGATCGTGAAGAGGCAGGTGTAGCATGTGTAGGGGCTATGAAAGCAGCACCTGTGTCTTACCTGCCCCTGGACCAGCCGGGACTGAGCCTCTCCTTTGTGCTTCTCAGCACAGGTAACAGCTGTGAGAATGTTTTGTTTCAAGTACAAATTTTCTTGGGTGAGCTTCACAAAAAACAAGTTGAAATTGTAGGTGGGACTTGTGTGTGAGTGTGTATATGTGAACTTGAATCACTAGGTTAATTCTGAAACCGGTCCCCACCCCCATTACCACCTTTTGATGTCATGAAGCCACTTCAGGTTGCACAAGCAAGGTCTTTTCAGATTAAGTTAATCTGGAAGACGCTCTCTAGGAGCACACCTGAAGCTGATAAGGGGCAGTTAGCTCACTGCACTGGATCTGTGCTAGTCTTGAGTAAAACTCTGTAATCCCATTCTGTGAGCACTTGGTGATCAGCACTGGCTGGTTTGCAGCTTACAGTGCGAGATCTCCTCACATTGTGTTAAGTTACTTGCTAATATAGATAAAGCATGGGAACTAATTTAGGTTTTTTTGTGCAGTTGAAAAGGAAAAGGTCATTTGGGACTGAAGTTGAGGGATGGAGAAGTGTGAAGTATCTATTGAAGTGAACTGAAAGCATCAGAATAGAAGTACTTCTCATTTGAATAAAACTATTTATACTTAGTTTTTTATTATTTTAATGAGGATAACTGAAAATCTCACCTTTTTCACTCTGTTCACAAAGGAGAAGGGATGATTATGACAGCACTGCTCCATCAGACAGTAGATAGCGAGGTATGTAGGGTGCCTTCCTGACATATGGGAGAAACATCTTTTAATCTCTCCTTTGATGAGACTTAGACATCTCTCAACTCTTCCAGGAGCAAGATAAATGCCAGCTTTGTAAGTGATTATGGGAGGGTTTATTTTGCTTTCAGTATTTCCCATGGAGGAGTTCTGCTTTGCATGCAGTATGTTTGCTAGACTAAGAAAGTGAGGGAGAATGACTGAAGACCCTGATAATCAGTCCCCAGGTTCCAGTCCCTGCTCTGATCTTATGGTGCAAAATGGGGCAGCTTTAGCAATTTACGTTGTGTGTGTCATGTTCTTAATAGTGAAGATTAATCTAATTGACTGCCAGTTCCAAGACTGTTTATGAGAATATTCAAAGAAAATGAGAGCTCAAATTCTACAAGATTAAGCAAATGCAGATGGGGGGAGAGCGAGGTGAAGCCAGGCCCAAAGTCATTAATTAAGGTTGTGTGGATATATCCCTTTCATCTTTCCTTCAACTGTTCCAGTTTTAGTATTCATCAGATTTTATGGCTTCTTTTTAATCTGCCTCCTGGGTGATATATTTTTTCCTCAGAGTTTGTTGTGCCATTGTGACTATGGGGGATAGTGTGCCATTTCTCCTTTTCTGCCACTCTTTATGCACAAAGATGAACTGTGATTTTTTTTTTTTATGTTGTTTCTAGTTTGAGAATATGCCAAACCTTGTCTTTTTGCCATGAGGATGAACTATACCTTTTGCAGTGCCATAAAGATATTTACCTTAGGGGAAACAGGAATCCATCACGCTGGAAAAATCATGTACATCCCTGCTGTTACTAGTTTCTGTAGGTATTTTGTAAGAGCTTTAATGAAAACTGTGAAGAGACTCCTAGATGAAAGTACTCTCAATCAGAATGTAAAGCTATGTATCCTTATTAAAAGTTAGAGTTATTATTTTAATGAATGATGCATTTCTGATGCAGGACTTGATTTTTGTTTTTATATTTTCTATCTCATAATATAGGATGTTACCCACTTACAAGGAAGTAAAATACAGAGTAGTGATTACTGGGCAAAGTAGTTCAATCTCCATTCCTTTCTTTTTAAGTGTTCCTTTTATCTTTGTTTTTTTTCTGATTAGCATTCCTTTTTGCATGAAAAGACTGGGTAACTCAAAGTGTTTTTTCATCGGGGAAGTAATTCTGAACAGCTAAAAGTGGGAATAGTGTATTCCATTTTGCTTTTTATATATGCATGTAAGCAGAGACATTTATATTTAAATATATATGCACACACTTACATGAAGTTTAAGATAATTTTGAGAACTTGTAGCATACACATCATAGCATATGCTTCTACTTTGTAATTATACTATGCTCTATGCTAATTACTAGCTAAAAGAAAACTTTCACATTACATTTACCATTTTATCTTATTTTCCAGTGGAAGTTCATTTGTGTTGCATGTGTATTGGCTCTTGCCTTGTAGTTTCTAGTCTTGTTTAATTTCATCCGAACTTGGCAGGAGGGCTGAAGAAGAGATGACTGGCTGGGGAGATCCTATTAACATTCCTTCTTATTAGCTCCTGCACCTGGGACAGATGCTCTCTTGTTTTGACAACAGAAATTCTGCTGAACTGTCTTGTATGCTTCTTGGCCATGGAAGCTGTTTCATTTGCTGAAACATCCGTGTCCTTCCCCTCCTTAACTCCTGCCTCTCCACTGTGTGAAACCACGTGGAACAGCAGAGACTTATACTTGCTTTCAGAAAATTAAATTTTAGGAGGTGTATTCTGTTGAAGCAGTAAGTGGATTGTAACATCTGATTTGCACAGACAGCATATCTTTAGTTAATGGAGCTAAATTATTTAATTTCAGAACAATTGAACATTACTTGAAGCAGTAGAAGCAAATGTGCTAAATGTTGCTCTACTTCAAAAGTTTTTCTAGGATACTTCAAAGTCGTATGATGTTGGTACCAACTTTTTACAGCTATTTCGAACTAGAACTGTGTAACTCTAGCATATAACTAGATGGAGGGGCTAGAAGATTTTTGTGATGTTTGATGTTGAACAATGTTGGTTAAACTATGTAATGAATATAGCTTTGTTCTTTGGAAGGGAAATGTAGCTGGAGAAACAGTCTGCATTTATAGTAAAGATGATCGACTACTATTTTGTAGTGGAGAGGGTTGAAGAGAATGAAATTTGTAACTTTTCAGAAGCTACTCAAGGAATAAGTATTTCTGTAGTACTGATGTATTATTCAAGCCAGAGAAAGGCTAACCTGCTCATAAACAGTAGATACTGAGCTTCATATTTCGTGGAACAGTGTTTTAGGGCAGATTACAAATGTTTCAGAGTGCTAGAAGGTCTTGGGTGCTGAATTGTTTGATGAAGTACTCATGAGTACTTAACAGAGCCTTGAATGTAAAACATCCAGCTGTTACATGCTGCGAACTGGCATGTTCTAAGTACTCACAAGCTGTGTTTAGGGTTAGTGCTTTATGTGCAAAACGTTAGGTCTCAGATACGATATTGGAAGCTGAGTTGTAATGTTTAGCATAACTTTAGAAATAGATAATTGCAGCTTTTCAACTATGATAGATCTCTGACAGTAATGTGGAAAGAAGCCAACTAAATACTAATATTTGCTATGTCATCTGGTCTGAAGAAGCTGAGGGTTTTTTTTGGGTACTACCAGAATTGTGTTTTTCTATTTATGTGGACCCTCAGCAGTCACCATGGAAGATTCTGGCTTTGCAAAGACATAAGCACTTACAGACAGTTCTGAAAAGTGCTTATCATGCTTCAGGCAGAACACACTGATAACTAACTGAGCATGTGATTATATGTAGTTATATTACTGTCTTTTGGTAAAGTGGTAAATAGCCTGTAACGTGATTGTCATCTTTGTTCAAGGAATATAAATAATGCAAATTTAATTAGGCCTTTGGGGTAATGAATTTGCAGTCTTACATGCTTAAAACTTATTTCTGCTCTTGAAGCTGAATGAGAGATGTTTTGGTACATGGAAGTGCTCATGCAAGGTGTCATCCAGAATAGTCTGTGTGGTATTTGTCCAGCTGCTGAGCAAGCACACCAGTCGTGATCTTGACATGAAGTCAATATGAGCCTCATATCTCTCAGCTTAGTGTTTGCCCAGCTATAATTTTGAAGCTTACCCACGAGAAGGAGCTGCCAATGGAAGGACAATGAAGGAAGGTGGGGAAATGAGCAAGTACTAGCAGGGGTTTGCATCCAGAAATGCTATTCTGAACTGCTCAAACTCAAGTGTTAGCCCTCTCATCCTCTCCCTTTTCTCTCTTGATTCTGTGGTCATATGAACTCAGGAGAGAAAAAGCTACATCCTCCTTTTGAGCCAAGAGCTCAACTGAGACTGGTTTGAGGCAGCTTAATATGTTACCTTGGTTGACCTATTGATTCACGAAACTGAGACAGAGCAGACTTGCTTGGAAAAAAATCTTGAATGTCTAAATATAATTGTCACCTGTATCTGTTCTATATCTGCTCTTTACCACCCAGTTTCCATGTGAGTGGAGATCAGTGCTTGCCCACCTTGCAGATATTTGGGCTTTACTGAATATTCAAGATACTTGTTGCTTACCTGGATATGCTTCATTTTGTTTAACAGTGGTTATGTTGCATTTTTTTCATTAGTGATTTGACTTCTGTTTTACTTTTTTTCTTAAAATTAGCTCTCTAAATTGGAAATATTTTATTCAACAGCTTGTGTTATAGTAAGCAACTGCTCTTCTAGCAATACGTTTGCTTGTATGAAAGTTGGTCCAGCTTCCTGCTTTGTAACTGTCACAAAACACAATTTGTGTTATTGGCCTATCTTTGGTACAATGGATGCAATTGTGTTTACATATATTGTAGTTTTCTGCAAATGCTGAGTTTATTTTCTTTTGTTGAGAAAATCCTTGAAAACTGCTGTGCTTGATTAGGAATGTATGACATGGGTTAAAGTATTCATTTTAATTCGGAAATATATCTTCTAAGAGTTGTCTGCAACTCACTGAAAAATGGTTCTTAAGTTCTTTGCTTGAAAGAAATATAAGGAAGGGTAAGTTACTACAGATTTTGTGTTGGTTTTTTTTTTTTAAAAGATACTTACAGTAATTACTCTATTCCCTTTTTAAAAACAAGACACTCTAAATATCTTTACGCTTGTTCAACCGTTCTTTTAAAAGAGAATGTTGTAAAAGATAGAAATGGAAGTTATCTTAGTAAAATAAGGTAGCTAAGGTTTTGAAAACCATGGAAGTTGTTAAGATAAAAGCATCATTTTCAACTACAAAGGTTTGTTCTTCAAGACAAAGTGTCTTGAACTGATCTGGAAACTACATATTTTGAATAGAAAAAGATTTATTAAAAAGTGTAAAGCCCTCTGAGGAAAATCTATGATTAAGTTAAAGATCCTAATCTATCAGTCTATCTTAGAGCTGATTTGATCAAAGTTTAATCTCAGTAGTGGTACTTGATTCTTATTAAGCTGCATAAAGTATATTTATTTGAAGCATGCTAGTTCTTCACTGGTGTTTTATTCCTCCCTCCCCCATAAATAAGCTCAGCCACTTAGTTCAAGTACTTAGAATTAAGAGACAAACCATTCTAAATATCAGAACAAAGATAGTTTGGGTTTATGTGTGTGGGTTGTTTTTGTTTATGTATTACTAAGTAAAAATTTTCTTCTGCATCACAGGAATGTTGTGCAGTACTTCATGGTTGTTAAATTTCTAATTCTCCTAAAATTTTTCCTTCCTAATTAAAATCTATTTATTAAAAAAAATGTTTGTTCTAAAGCTGTTTCTAATTTGAACTGAATACTTAGAATGAATTTTAAGATTGATGTCATGTCTTATATCACGGTCTTTACGTTTTCAGAAGTGTCTGAAGGTTTGTTGAATAATAAACCCTATGTCTTACCACACTGTAATTTATTCCCTCTAAGCAGCCTCCTCTGTAGAATGAAGGACTTGAAGTATTCTACAGGCTTTTTTCCTGTTTGTTTTTAACCTGGTCATGTTATTGTTCCCTGCTACTATAAAGCCTCTCTTTGTTAATAACTGGACTTACGGGGAGGGGAAAATGGAAACTTAAAAATTTTAAAACATCTTATAAAAGGGATCTAAACTAGTCTCTTTATCTATAAAAATATTTACAGATAATAAGTTGCATGTCTGGGGAACTTTCAGAGCTAGATGCAAGTGTTGCTGCTTCTTGGGCAGTTCCCATTTCTAATTGCGTGGGATTTTATGACGCTAAAGCTGTAAACTGTGAGTGGAGCAAGGCTGAATGTTTTAAAGCTGAGAACGGTATGTATTCATTTTCAACTCTCTGTCTGGAGCAATGAAGAAGAATTAAACGCTGGGATAAACAAATGTTATAAAAAACAAACCTGTGAATCTTTTCAGGGATTAGGAGTGTTATGAATACTGCTGACAGGGATGGTATATATGCAGAAAGAAGGGTTATGAATATTAACAGAAACTTAAATGTTTCAACTCCATTAGACTTAGGATTCTTGTCTTTTGCCTTCCTCTGTTGGTTGAAACTCCCGCTCTCACTTGGACCAATAGAATCCGATATTTTCTTTGCTATTATTGGGACTGCTAGCCCTATTTCCTTTTACTTAGAAGGTGCTATTAGTTATGATTTTATTGCATTAGCTTTTGCTTTCTGTAAAAACATTTTGATTAACCAAAAGGGAGATCATAACCTGCAAAGCAGGCATAAGTGTAATCTCAAAGTTTTGTCAGTGAACTCCTCGGTCCTTGGGGAATCATGGCAGGAGATCACTTTTGTGTCACTTACTCGCTGGAATCTTTAGCTTCTCTATGGAAAGATGAATTATAAAGGTGACAGATATAATGAGGATACTTTTCTATGGGTTTATGCTCAGAGTGGTTAAATGCAATTACCCACCCCTTCTGGACATGTCAGAGTAGCCTTTAGAGATTGAAGTTGGTGAGATTCTGCTGACTGTCAGAACTTGAGATCATTTTGCACCTCACAAAATCAGGCATCAGATGGTAACAACCTTTGTGCAGTATTGACTTGGACAAAATTCAAACTAATGACCTATAGCAAAAAAAAACCCCACTTTCTTTTGTAGAATTTGTACTGCCAAGGTTTTCTCTTTAAAGCTTGGCAATCCTGCTGTCATTATTTATTTTTGAACTGCAGGCACAGCATCAATCTTCCCCTTGTGTGTGTGATGCAGGAAGGGAAAAAGGCATGCAAGATTAGTGGTTATGCTCTCCAGGACAACATCACTGTCTCTTTTTGGACAGAAAGACTAAGACTTGAGATGACTACAGATAACATGCAGTTCACATCAGTCAAGTCTTTGTTACCTTGAAAAGATAGTGTATTTTTTTTCAGAAGTCTTCCTCTGTGTAAATTGGTAAGGGTTCCTGATCACAATCAATGGATTTTATATGGCGATAGAGAATATGTTTTCATTTCACAGGCTTTCACATGACAAATTGCACAAGATTGTCACTCAGGCTAGGGCTGGGGGAAATGGGCAGGAGTGAAAGAGGAAGGAGCCTGGATGTGTGTGAAATCCTATGGTTTCACCACTGGGTGCACTTACAATGTCGTTGCTATGTAAGATAAAAAGAATACTAAAGAAAAAAAGGTGGTTCTCTGTTGTGCACTCTGAAAATACACATAGGAGGTTCTAGTTTCCTTTCAGTACGATAGGGATAGGGTTTAAGATAATTTAGATGAGGGAATTCCAGTTCAGTTGTTAGAATGTTTTTAGTCCTTGATTGCTCGGAGACTGGAGGGTGATGTGGAATTCACAGTTCCCTCTTCAACTTACTTTTCCAAGAAGAAAACTCATTCTGTGCTACCAAGTTCTTGGCTGTAGCTCACAACTGTTAATTACCCTGGCCAATCCTGCTGTCCCACTCCTCTGGCTGAACATCCAAGGGATCAATTGTCCAGCCATGGATGGGCCTCCCCAGCCTGTGCACTGAAGATGACAGTGACCCCAAGTAACTAGCTCAGAAATTCTTTGTCTCTACAACTGGGGTTGTGCAATAGATTGTACTTTCAGCATGTCACTGACAGAAGGAAAGCTTGTTGCTTTGCCTTTTTTTCCTCTTTAGTTAGAACAAGAGTTGGCCCTGTGTGAGTAGTTTCTATTGAAAGACGACTTCTGTTGGCATCATGGGAAAAGTGCAAGGGTGGTAGTGGTAGTCTAAAGGACTATAAAACAGGATCGTATCTTGATATTATGATCAGAAAAATGCAAAATTTCAAGGTTTTTTCCTCCTACTGCTATGGTTTAAACAATAGTGGTCCCTCTTGGCTTTCATTGCAAAGCTGCTCCTGAATTATAGTCATCGTTGGATTTCCACCCAAAACTCCCTTTGGCTGTTGGTGTTCTAATCTATTCCCACAATGAATCAGCCAATTATAACTGATTGAAGTTTAAAAAAATCAAAGGATTGGTTGGATAAAAAGTTAAGCTCCCCATTTCCAAATACATTGTTACCTCATCCAGAGAGCGTTGGTTCAAAAATCGCTCTTGCAGCACACTTTTCATTGATACGCACCTGTTCCAGTCACTGAAATGTGATGAAAAAGCTCTTCCTGCAATAAAGAATTCATTTTTTTGATTGGTTTTACCTTTTGGAAATAGACTCTCCATTCTCACATCCATGCAGGTGATACTTTAGAACAGGAATATGCTTTATTTTCACCTCATAGAGAATACTGAAGAATGCTGAGCTGATGAAAGTACCATTACCTGTGTCAGTTATTTCTTCATTGATGTGATAAAGCTGCATGCCCAGTTGCAAGCACAGGGAGCCAGATGAGCCAAAAAGGTTAATTACTTCTCATTTTCTTACCCTTATGTTTATTTCAAATGCTCATCTCTTTCAGTGCCTGAAGGTGGCCAATTAATCTTATGTACTTTTGCTTCTACAAAAAGAATAGTTGTAGTGCAACTTGGTGTCCTTTGTAAAGGTGCAAAAAGCTCTGAACTGAGGAAGAATACCAGAAAGAATAGAATACCGTTTTGC
Organism: Apaloderma vittatum; assembly: GCF_000703405.1. Taxonomy (NCBI): domain Eukaryota; kingdom Metazoa; phylum Chordata; class Aves; order Trogoniformes; family Trogonidae; genus Apaloderma; species Apaloderma vittatum. The sequence goes on from NW_009716476.1 coordinate 127,175, forward strand.
TTTCAGAAGCCTTTTTGAGGGGCTGTTGAAAGCTAAAACTTGTAGTGAACTTAGCATGAAAGTTCTTCCATCAGGAAGATTGTAGATTATGCTTGGAGAGAATCATGGTCTCTACCTTTTCTTCACAGCAGAGTAATTTCACTCCCTGCAAGCTGTTGTAAGGCTTTCAAATAGCATCCCAACACCAGGGAGCCAAGCCACCTCCCTTAGGACAGTGTCGGTACTTCCGTACAGCTTCTCCGTGGTTACATGATGTGCATCGCTGTGGATTTGTCGCTGCATGTTCTGACTCTTCCCTGGCTGTATGGAACAGGTGATGGAGCTCTGCCTGCTCTTGCACTATTTATTTTCATAGCTCCATAAAAATAGGATAAATCAGTGTGAATTTATCCTGTGGTAACCTTAAATCTAAAGCAAGCCACATGTTTGGGGTTTTTTTATGCTTATTGCCCTCTCTTGTGTTATTTTTCTTCTCAAAATATTTTCTTTGAGAAGATATGTGGATACAAAAAAATTGTCTAACAGCAATTCTTCTTGACTTCTGCAGTGACTGTTAACTGCCATTTCATAACTACTACATGAGAAACAAAAATAACTAATTAAAACAAATATAAGATTTTTTTCCTTTTTAAAAATTCCTCATCCTCTAATTTTTTTTTTTTTTTTTTTTTTTTTACAAATTCCCTGCCACAGAGTAGTGTTACAGTTGCTCAATATTCAGTTTTACTGTCTACAAGGTTCCTCTTGGCTGGCAAGGAATTGGCAATATATCAGGAAATTTTTGTTGAAAGGAAATTGGGATGAAGTTACCATGCAGAAAGCAGAATCAGAATTTCAGAAAGTTTAATTATTAGAAATGATGTCTAGCAGGTAAAGACAAAGTACTTTAGAGATGGACCTGAAGACTTGTGCAAAGGAATCTCTGTGATCTTCATAAAATAATCACATTTTAAAATATTTTAGGAATTCTTCCTTTTTTTTTTAATATGAAACCTCTTTATTCCTGTTTTTTTTTATCTTTTCCATTGCAGTCAAGAAGTATTATTCAGAACCACCAATGATCCTTCTCTTAGGATATCTCTGTGTCCTAAAAGAAGCTGAGGCTGATAGGCATAGCTGTAACAACACTGCACAGTGCTGTGCCAGTGATGTGATGTTGAAAAGAAAAACAGCCAGAGAAGTAAAATAATAAAATGAGGTTTTGATACAGGTGTACTGTCTTTAACAGGTAACCTAAGCAGTCATCTCAACATAGCTTACAGTTTACCTTAAATTCATTGAAGAGAACTCTGCAATGGCTTGTTTAGTCATGGAAGGTGGTTTTAGGTCAATTTCTATGAAGAAATGTTGGGAAAATTGAAATTCTGTGAAGCTCCGAGTGGTTCTAGTTAAGCCTCTCTGAATTCATAGCTCTATTCCCAAATCTGTCCATTGATGTTACACTGTTTACTTTTTTACTGGGAAGAAGTGATTTCAGGTGAGGGAATGCTAAATTGATAACATGCAGGTACCAGGTTTATTCTTTTGTTTAAGGTGGAAAGCTAACCTTCGAACTTGAGAAACATGCTGTATGGCTACTTGCTTTACAAGATGTAGGATATGATTTGTAATTTTTTTTCACGTTGATCCTGGAGGAAGGACGTGGTGATAGTGTGACTGTATTGGGCACAGGGGATTTTCAGTAGCTCTCCAATGAGCAGTGTGCTGGTAGATGAAGGGCTCTGGAAAGGTTGTTGTGAAATATGTATGGCCTAAAAAGCTATTTATTTTCAAGCTAGTTGTTGCTTCTTGCCTCAGTTCTGGACAGCATTTGTTCATCGCGTGCTGTGATGCGGTATACTGTGTAACAGGAGAGTTGGAAAAGAGGCTGTTTACTCTGTTCTTGTATGTATTTCTCCTTTGTTCTTGCACTCTGACAGTTTAATCTCTTAAATGATGTTTATTAATGGAAGGCTTTATCAGAGTTAAAATATTATGGTAGTGAGAAGTAGTTGGGGTAGTTTAGCAAGTAGAACACCAGACATGGCCTCAGGAAAGATCTCTTCAGCTTTGTCTCTGCTTCCTTCGCTCTACAGGGCATGTCCAGTTTGCTTTGACATTGCTCAGTTTTGTCCTCTTCGGAGCAAGGCTCTTTATACAATCAGATCCAGAATCAGTTTAAAATAGTGTTATCTCATACAATGAGATTTTGTAATTTTATTTTTTTTTTTCCACTCAAAGATGTAGTTGAGTGGCTCTTTCTGTTGTTTTATTAAAAAAAAGACTTGATCTGTTAACAGCTTTTTTGATTGCTTTCCCTTTCCAGCCAGGTCATTTCTCTGGTCCTGAATTTGATCCATGGCCTGGAAGAAACTTGAATAAGCAATGCTAAGGATTAATGATTTCTCTGCTTATTAAGTCGTGATGAATGCCCTTCCTTACAAGGCTTGAAAAATACTTAATTCTCCTTGGATATTTTTGTGCTTATTCTCATTCTTCAGTAATGGTTAACATTTGAAGACCAAAGCTTCTCAAACCCTTTCTTCCTGCAGACCTCTGGATGTTTAAGAGCAGAGCTGATCTTTAGATTGAATTTAGATTGAGTGTAAGGAAGCTGATGGTGAGTGGTGAAAGATTTCAGTACAAAACAGCAAAAGGGACTGCAGGAGCATTCATATGATATAGGGTATCATCAGCTTCAATGGTAAAGATCACTAGCCAAATGAATGAAGAATGGGAACTGAATCAAATCTTGCAAATAAACTTCACGAGAAAGAAGAATAGTTTAAGCTCCCTAAACTTGAAAATGTACATGATTCAATTTTAAGCTTATTAAAACTGTGCATGAGTTAGTGTGCATAGGTCACTACATATTTATTATATAATTCTTAAACTCCAATACTTTTTAAATTGCTGTTTAACACACACTAATTAGTCTATTCAATTTCAATTAAACGTAAAGCCATCCATACTGGAAATACGATTTACACTTTTTTTCAGAATGTAATGATTACAGAGTTTTTCTGGGTGTTTCAAATGTTATTTCTGAAAGTGAGAATCAGTATAATTGTTTTGCTTTTTCTAGGAACTGGTTCTAGTTGAGCTGTCTTGACCCATTGCTGCTTTCTGTCTTCTCTACTATAGAATATAGAGTAGGAATTGTAAGTCTGAAAAACCAAGATTGAGTTGTTGAGTTCCACTACTCTGAAACCCTGCCAGCCTGTACTTAGTAATCCCAGAAGAATTAAGAAAAAAGGGGATGGACTGTGCCACATCCATTCACATCATTTTAGCTTGTCATCGGGTCACAGCCTAAAGGGAACAATTGCATAACTGTTAAACCAGAGAGACAGGCGCTGTCATTAAGGAACTGTGAATTAAATGGGCTGCTCAAGTGTGTGCGTGTGCAGCCGTTGGGACAGTGCTAATCAGTAAGATCTCTGTATGCTGGAGTTCTTAAATTGTGGAATCTGTGCACACTGAAATCACTGTGATGCCACATGATTTTTTTTTTTTTTCCCCAAATTCTACTTCGATGGAGTGAGAAGGGAAATCCTTAAATATAGACATTGATGTGGAACTCGGGAGCAGCGCTGTATAGGCTGAAAATGTGCTCTGCAATGAGGAAGAAATGCCACTCCTGTTGGAGATCCTCTTCATGTCTACTTTACTCCATGAAGCACTCCCTGTGCACTCTTACCTTCTTACCTACTGTACATTTCACTTCCCAAGACCTGACCCAGCATCCTTGTCTGGAAGAGCACAACTTGGTACCCAAATGGTTTTGAAAGGGGGAAGGTGGAAGGAGAGTATGGTACTGCTCATTATGAGGTTTCATGTACCTTCTGGACGTCATGATGCCATGATGCCATGATGTCGCCTGACAGCAGCAACTTGATGTAATTGTGCAAGCTCTGTGCTCAAGGTGGACGAGCTGCGGCCTTGTAATGGGGCAGAAGGAGGGCTGGACTGGGAGCTCTAGGGGCAAAGATGCCTTACAAGCTTCAGACTGCTTGTTGTCACGATGGCCTTGCTTGTTGCATTCATTCACAAGCTTTCAGGTGTCTAACTGAATTAGAAGAAACAAAACTGTGGAGACGCTCTGGGAGAAAGGGAAGGGATTCTCATTGCAACTCTGAACTCTAATTATTTGCATCTTTGCTATTCTGAACTTCCAGATGGCATGTTGCTCTGTTTTTAATTCTGGTGTGATTCACCCTTTGGGGAATTTTCCCGAGGAAGAACAAAACATGTTTGAATCTGCATTCCATCCTGGTACCCTGCAAATGCCTTGTAAGCAAGACTCCCTTGCCTGGCAAAAAGCCTCTGTGAATTAAGAGCAACTTGGGTTAGGAGTCCACATGCCAAATTAACTTAGTTTCATTCAGCAGCCCCAACAGATTTTATTTAGCAGGCAGTCTGTTTCACATTTGGATGATCTGCTGACATCATGTGCTTCCTTCCTCTAAATCATCCGGGATGAAAACTGGAATTTCAACATGCATTGAACACATAAGTACAGTTACTCTTTCTAACCTACAAGGTGGAACTTGCCTATTTTAGGTAAACCAGCTCTTGACATGTGTACACGCAAGTGCTCGTTGTAATACTTTATTTGAAGAGTCCAAGATACAGAACATATACCAGAGTTCATATTTAGAAATCTTCAGGCTCTTACTGCAAAATGTTATATACTGTGGAACAAGTCCCCTGCTATTTCAAATATTTTCAATTGCAATTCCCTTCTTTAAGCTCCCTTTCCCCACACCTTTCTTCTTGCTTTAGTTTTTCTTCTTTTAAGCTCCCTAGATGCTTTTTGTGCTTCTTTTCTTGTCTAAAGATGTAATCTGCCTTGCATGATACCACAACTGGCAATGAAGCTGTAGCTAACTGTGATCTTATAAATAGGATATTTTTATTTTTGTGCTATGGAAAAAGAGCAACTAGAACATAAATTCTTAAGTAACAAATGGCCTGTTTTCATCTATGGTATATTAGAAGGAAAAGTACACGAAATAGTGGCAGCTCTTGTATGCAGGCCTATCTTCTTTAACTGTTTTTTGGTTTATGATTTGAAACCAGCAGGCTGTAAGAATTTCCATCCCAAGAAAAGTAGCCATCCCAAGAAAAATACAACATCTGTACTCTGGAGGTGAAAACCCTTAACCTCCAGGTACAGCTGGTTGATTTGCATTGTCATAGAGTTGATTCCCCAGCCATAAAATACTCTCCTTCGGATAGAGGCAGTGACGGTGGGTATAGTTGTGCTGTCTCTAACTTCCTCTGATGCACATTCGTGTCTTCTTAAAGCAGTTGCAGTGATACTTGATTGAAAATTTCAGAGAATAATTTATTTATTTATTTGCCAACATAGATTTTAGTTTCCTTTACTGAAGTTGTTTCCCTGCTTTGAAAGGGCTCAGAGGCCAGTATGTTTGTTCTATAACAGTATTTGAGAAAGAGAATTTACTCTTTTGTGAGAGAGTGGATTTCCAACCCAGTAGTACCTGGGCAATGGAATTATAAAATTGGAATTATAGCCTGACTTGCAAAGGGATAAGTCCAATTTAAAATAGGGGATTTGTGCTTGTCCAGCTGTGCATCTACTTTAGGACTGACTACCAGTTATTCTGTCAAGTAGCAGGCTTCTTAATGATTTGAGAAAGATGTTTTCATGGTAGGAATTGCACCCTGGCTGTCCTATTTTTCAATACATACAAACAGCTTACTGTTTATATCTTTATTTCCACAATGCAGATAACTTCCATATAAAACAAAGCCCTGTCACTTTCCCAGGCAAGGTACTGTCAGGAAGGTGAAAAGCCCTCTGTTGATGTGAAGCTACTTTGAGTGATGCTGGAGTAGAATTCTAAGAATATAAGAATTCTTGGTTTCACTCCAATCCCCTTGAATTTTAACAGACACACAATGTCCTCAAATCAGCTCAGAGCCAGTAGTTGAGGACCACCTTGTGGGTGATGTAACACCAAAAAAACTAATGCTTACAGGTTGCTTGAGTCATGTCCACTATAATGCGAGAACTATAGGTGAGAGGTTGAAGTTCAGTTCTCTTTTCATTTGGGAGAAAATATCAATTCCAGAGAGCTTTCTTCTTTTCTGTCCTGGGAAGGAGCAGAGAAAATGTGCTTTGTGAGCAGCAGGTGAGAATGTGAAACATCCTCCTTACTGTTAAGAAGGACGTAGTCTTTAAGTAGAGTTGTGTAATAAAATTCTTGTATGTAGGATGCAGTAGGTACACAGAGATATGTCTTTTCTGAGCATCTGGAAGTAAGAAAACATGTGGAAGTAAGAAAAGAGATGAAAGTCTGCTGTGTCTCGTCTTCCTCTGTTTTGTGCAGGAAGGCTGAAGAGCAGTTCCTTTCAGGAAAAGGGTAATGTTTCGACAGCTCAACCTTTCAGTTACTGGGTCAGCCTCTGGTGCATTTGGGATGTGGCTTTACATATTTGTCACACCCATGTTTGTCCCATGGTTCTGATCTCCCTTGGGGAAGGGCTTGGAAGGTCCTCCTGGCTCAGGAAGTTGAAACTGTGTGGTAGCTGTTGCTTTGTAGGGATAAATCTTCTCTGTACCCATTTACCATCTCCTGCTCTCCTCTTCTCCCTCCTTTCCGTTTCTTTTATTTGTTTGGTTTTGTTTGTGTTTTTTTTTTGTTTGTTTGGGTTTTTTTGTTAGAGAAACACTTGAACTCTAGCCTCATGCCAGTGAGTACTGAATAAAATGAAAACTGTCAGATGTGTTTGCAAATATGTTGGTGAAGATTGTCTGATGCCTTGCTCTCTGTGTGATTTATATTGGTACCCATGGGGCTTGATCTGTTAGGTGGCTTAGTCTATTTTTATTTTATGCATTTTTCTCTGTGAGTTTTGTGACTAACTGCTGAATATTAATTTAAAGGAAATCTTAAAACTGTCAATGTAAACTATGTGTATACATACATTTATAAAACAAGGTTAAAACTGAAATTATAGAATCATAGAATGGCCTAGGCTAGAAGGGACCTTAGAGATCATTCAGTCCAACCTCCTTGTCATGGGCAGGGACGCCACCTCTTGACTAGACCAGGCAACACATGGAGACCAAGCAGGAATTGAACCTGCGATCTCGGTGTTGTCGTTGTTGTCAGCACCGCGCTCAACCCACTGAGCTAACCGGCCCCCACAATGAATGATGAGAGGTAACATCTACTACCAAAAATCTGTTTTACTAGTTCCTTATGCACTAAGCTATGGCAGAAGTGGAAGAAGCTGAAAGACTCTCCTGTCCAGCCTCACTTGAATGTAAGATACAGCACTGAGTGGCCCTAGGTGTGGCCAGCTATTTCCTAACTCTCTAGCGCTTCATATCCTCAGTGGTGGAATCAGGAGTGGTGAAGGTTTCCCTCTGTATGTCAGTGGTCATAGGATTATAATGTAAAAATATATATTTTTTTTTTTTTAAATACATATATTGTCACCTCTAGTATCTGGTGACTGAGTGTATAACTCTGGCACAAAATTGCGTGCCAGTCTGCTGAGGATAAACATGTCTGAATTTGAGACGCTTTGTATGAATGAGTAAATAGTGCAATTTTCCTTTTACTTAGATCATAGAAACCAGACTTGCCAGGTGCGTTTCTAGATTTCAGAAACAAGTCAGCAGGTACGCAACGGTGTCTGCGTGCTGTAGACTTGATTCTGTCTGTGAAGCACCAAGGGCACCTGTGGCATTGCACGCAGAACAAATGTGGCATAGAAAGCACTATGTAAATGAAATTACATGCCTCTTCCCGTTGCTTGTACCGAGGGAGAATTTGGGATAGCTAACTAAGGAAGAAAAATTGTCCCTTGTTTGATTTGTATGCCATACCAAGCAGGGTTCTGCATATAAACAAGCATTACTGCATAATTACAAGATGAAATGCATGAAAACTTTGAAAATATGTAATGCTGTTTTTTTAATGGATCAAAGTACTAGCAATTTTTTTAATAGGCATGTTAGTTTTGCTACTGTTCGTATAGAATGCTTCAATTAATTTTAGTTAAGTTTTGTGCATAGTCCGTGGAAGAAATGTGCTTAAAAACTGCCTGCAGTTATCAATACTTATCCATTTTATTTTGGCTGTGGTGACTAACTCTTCTGCTTATTTGTCTGTACAGTGCTTAAGGAAAGGCCACAGTTCTTAATCAAGATTCTAGGTCTTATCTCAATATACCTAATTCAGTAATTATTAAAATTATTTCCTTCCTGCCTCATCTATTTGTTACTGAATTCGTACTTTATAATTTGAGAGGTTGAGAGCTGTTGGCTAGAAGTCAGTATTTACATGTGTTAATTTACTGGTTTATTATTGGTGTTCTGTGAACTGCTATAGTCCTGCCTCTTCTATCAAGGATTTATAATTGAAATATAAAATTAATACCTAGTTATATACATAGATATTGAAGAAATTAATGAGATGTTACAGTGTAAATAGTATTACGCTACCAATCATCTGACTGGATAAGCCAACCAGAATTAAAGTATTGTGGGAGAGACTGTTGAAGTGGTAACCCAAATCCTTACAAAAAATTATTTTACATGAAAATAGGTGAAATTTTTTTTGCCTCATTTATTGTTTGAACCTCCAGCTTCTGGTTTCACTGGCCATGGGAGAAGGAGAATGTATTGGTTCAAACCTCTTGGAAGGCTATACGATCATCCCCTCCCCCTTTTAATTTCAAACTGGAGCATCCTCACTGAGCTTAATGTGGCTGAGATTTTCCTCTGTTCTTTGCTGTAGGAGGCAAGGTGCTGCTGGAATAACTGTGCTTAATGAACGGATCAGACTATGTCCCTTCTAAAACTTCAGAGTAGCCTTCACTGATTTCTGTAGCTCACACAATATTTTCCCATTTTTGTAGCTATGCTCAGCTATACCTGCAACAAATGGCACATTTGTGACTAGCAGGATGCCTTGCCTATATGAATAGAAAAAATTGTCCTGTATAAAATTAAAACAAGCAAACAAACAAACCCCACCCTCTGACATTTCCCCTTCCCATACTACTCACAAGCCAAACCCCCTCAGGTTTGACTTGGAAGTAGTTTAGCTCCATCTGGTTGTGGCGATCATGTGAATCAGTCTTGGTGTTGGAACAGGTTGCATCCTTTAATTTTTTGGAAACTGCTGCTTATTAGAAGTATTTTAAAAAAACTACATACAAATGCTGCACTAAACTTCTGTTTATTTTTCCATAGTGTAAAGTAGTACAGGAAAGTATTGCTGACATATATGATCAGGTGCTGTGTTAAAGAATTCAGGAACTTCCATGATTTTACTCTTGCCACAAGACTCAGTTATAATTTGAGTGGAAAAAAAATCTGCAAACCCCCAAATATTTCAAAACCTTTAGATCCAGGTGAAACAAAGAGAGGTAGGAGTAGAACTGACTAATATGGTCTTGCACTTTTCAGATCTTCTCTCTTAATAGTTGATAGGTTGATAAGATTATTGTAGGGTAGAACATGGAAAGTTATTAACTTAAGAAGTTTAAACAGTTTTCCTGTGCTTCCTTAGAAAAGATCCTTGGTCTGCTGGAATATGCTATTAGGTGCTGGGCTGGCATAGCGGGGAGTGCAAAGGTTTTCTTATTTCTGTCGTGAAAGACACTATTTTCCAAGCAGTAAAGGGAAGAATACTCAGCTGTGTTTTAGCAACCATTGCATAGCAAAGGACCAAAGGACACTTCCAGTTTTAACACTTAAAAGAATACAAAAGGTAAATGGAAACAATATAAAATAACAAAAGGAGCTATTCAAGAAACTATTCATGAACTTGAGGAAGGGGGAAAAACCCCAAAACAACTCACAGTACAGAAGACATGCTAAGACTGTAGAAATAGTTAAAATAAGAAAAGGACGCTGTGGAACACTGAGTCAGTTTGTGAAGTGCAGAAGTCTAATGTCCAGTTTCCACAAGGTCATGTCATTTGCAAAGGCGTACAGCTGCTGTGTAGAAATGATTTGCAGGAAGGCAACGTGGTGACAAGTTCAATGTACTCGACGTTTCTCCAAACTATGAAACTTCTGCATGTATTTGGTTTTTTTCTGATAATGGCAGCTTGAAAAATGCTACCTGCCACTGTTAAAATTTCTGTTAGCATTTCAGTTGTGTTCTCTGAAGCTAGCTAAAGGTTAGAGAGAAGAAACTAATTTATATCCTACTAATTAGCAGCACAAGAATAATGGCAAATGTTTCCCTGAGGTCTGAATCTTTGGATTATTTACGCAAGCTGCAGAATTAGTCAAATTCAAGAGGATGTCCTCCCAGGAATAATATTCCTCTAGGATTGCCTTAAAATTTATGGCTTATGGTAAGGGGCTCATATTGTCATGGCTTGTTGATGTTTGTTTGTGGGGCTGTTTTCGGAGGGTGGGCAGGGACATGGTGATGCTTATTCTGTAAGGAATTTTGTTTAATTCAAAGTAAAGCTCTCATTTCCGTTGAAATTTGTGAAACAAGACTGCAAAAATTCATTTTGATCACCTGTGTTTTAAAAGTAGTCTTTTTGGTGAAAGAAGGAATGAAATAGTTTGGCCACCATAGAAATCCAGACCATTGTGCTCAGTTTGTTCTGTACCTGAGGCATGTGGAGCTTATGACTACCTACTTGGAAAGCTTTTAGAGTGACATATTTACACCATATTGCGTGGTGAGTCTTGGACCTTTCTTGTATACACCTGTTGCAAGCCCATCAGTGTTTGTTCCAAAAAATATTCACTGAAGAGTTACCGAAGAAATTTTGTCTTTGATATTTTGCTTTAATTGCTTTTCTGTAGTTCATTCTAATTTCAGGTTAATTGTATACGATTTGATGACAGTGTGCTGTGTCTACCGAATGCAAATTCTCCAAAGTCTTCTAGTGGCATTTCATCTTAATGAAAATGCCATTTGGAAGGGAGAAATGTGGTTTAAAAGCAGAGGTCAATTTTGGCAGCTAGTGAGTTGGTATAAAGGAACAGAAATATCTTGCTAAGGGTTTTTCATTTATTTATATATATATATGTTTGGCTTTTTTTAAGAATAGGAAAACTTTTTTCCAGACAGCTCTTGCAGTGACTTAAGAAGGTAAATTCTCTTTCTTTTGGTGATTTTTGAGAAAATGTACTTTGGGAAGACTTCATGAACGTGACCCACTTCTATTACAGATGAAAAGAACCTCTTTTCTTATATCCAAGTGTCTTGTTGGCCAGACATGTAAATATAGGCATGGAGGGATGGAAGCAGCAGAGTAAGCAGAATGAAAGCTCATGTGAGTGCTCTGGATAATCTATTGGGACTGAGTAATTATGTATGACTTCTAATGAGATGAAGATGTTGATGTAGGTAATAGGATTTTTCTGAAGGAAGAAGAAAGCTGATGCTCAACAGACTAAGAAAATGTAATGTGGAGCTGTAGTTCAGTGCTTGCATTTTAAAAAATACACATTGCCAAGTTGAAAGCATTTAAGACTTATATGTCAAGAGAAATAGTGTCATCTAAAAGAGTGGTGATTTCCAGTTTATCTGTGGGAAATGACTTTACTGCATGCTTTCTCCACTTAAAAGGGAAAAATAAAATGCCTTTTATTCCACGTTGTCCTTCATTCTGTGGTGTTCATTTAATACTGGCCAGGACATAGACAGAATTTGAACATTGATTCACCCTGGACATAGGGACAACTGTTTTTTAATTACCCAAATAAAGGGGAAAAGTTTGTATCCCATTAGCAATCTCCAAAGACTAAAGCACCATAAAGTGTGATCACTTAACAATGTGTGTGTATAGTATTAAGTACATTCGAATGAATGCCAATAACTTATTAAATGCAACCAATCATGAATGTCTTGGGACACATCTCAAGAGTGTTTGTTTTAAATTTGAGCAACAAACATGAAATAAAAATTAATGAAAATGGATTTATACAGTTAGTCATTTTTCCACTCAGATGGTAAACACTTTCCTGTTTTGAAGGAAATTTTTTACCATAAGCAGCATGTTGAGTGATTATCAGTGATACTTGTTCCTGAACAGGTTTCCCAGTTAGATTATTTTTATGGTTTTAATTCTTTTGTAAGACCATTTAGTCTAATGTCTTTTGTTTGTTTGTTTGTTTGGGTTTTTTTTCCTAGCTGAAACTGTGAGGTCTGTTAGCAGCAATGTTAGCATCAGAATACAGGTTTTTCTGAAGGAGAACCTTTAGCAAATGATTGAGCTGTCTGACAGGGAGATATTTCAAATATCAAATAGGAATTAGGTGCCCAGTTCTCACCGACTTTCAGCATCTAACCACTGTTTGTTCTTTTGTTAATCCCTCTTTTTTGATCCGAAGTAATTGGATTTTGCTTGTGTATCTATATCTCCTTCTATGGGGCCCGTGTGAGGAGGAATGTGTCGCAGGGAGATTCGGACTGTTCATCAAAAAGAGCATCATCTGTGTGCTGGCAGTTAGCTGAATGTGACAGCATGCCCAATGTGGATTGCAGACCTGCAGGGTGGGAAAGGATGAGAGCAGGATTCATATTCTGGTGCATTTATTATGCCAACAACCAAAATGAGTTGCTCAAATATGTAATATCCAGGTAGAGGCTGAATTCAGCAGCTTCACTGCAAGCCATGTATTGACTGCCAGGGCATGACTGCCCTGTCCGATAACCTCAGACACTGTCCTGCTCCTGGTATCTGCAAGCTTCTTGGCTTAGATTTGAGATAAGACGTCTCAGTTTTGTTGCTTTTTCAAAAGTTAAACCAGCTCTTGGCTCATTCAGAATGTGGGGGGAAGGGGTGAGGAAGCAAAACCCAAATCCAACAACTCCCCTCAAACTCCTGAACTAGAAAGATCTCTTAAGAGCCTTTGAGTTTGAACTGATGAATGTTAGTGCAGTTACTTGAAACTAGAATCCTTTGTACTGAAGTTTCAAAAAGACAAAAGAAAAACATATGTAAAGCCTTCTTAGTGCCTTTATTACAAAACTCTAGTGTAATGCAAAGCAAACTGCTTAAACCAGGCTTTCCGTAGGTTTCTAATTTTATCTAGGTGGTCGTGATGTCGGTTTGATTTGCAGAACTCCTGGTCTTTAACAGGTGTCAGGATCTGACCAGGAGCTAGGCTGGACTGTGCAATAGGTAATCCTGAGGACCTCTGTCTGGGCTAATTTTAGTGGATTTGAACTGGGTGATCAGTGTTTGTTGTGCCTGTATGTACACCATCCTGTGCGTAGAATGGCCGCAGTAAGTGAAATGTTGTTCTAGCATTTGGATGCTTAATAAACTTGACAACATAGAAACACCTTGGTGGGAAGTGAACATTTGTGTTTGAAGGTAAAACTGTGAAAAATGAGAGGTAGACACTGTTTTTCTATGTTACTCAGTCTGCTTGTTAAGTGAATTCTGTTGTGGATTTTTTTTTTTTTTCAGTGCGTTGGATCGCATGGGTAGGCTTTCAAGGGGGGTGGTAGGATCATATAATTAACGACTGTATAACAATGCAAACAAGGCTGAACCAGTTCTGGTTAGGCAGCCTGGGCTGTGTAACTAACTTTTTATTGGAGGGGCATTAGTGGAGGTGCGAGGTTTTTTGCGGAGGTGTGTACAATTCTGCTGCAAAGCAGGTAACAGCGGGTAGTTTATAAACATTAATTAAGCCATGTGAAGTGTTTATAAGTGCATATTGTTCAAAAGCTAGGAATCAGTTACACATTACTTTTGTTGAAGGGTATTCAATGACACAAGGTAAGTCAGGACACAGAGAAACCCTCTCAGTTCTTGACTCGTAGCCATAACTGCAAGACAATAGTCCTATCTAGTAACTAAGTAGTCTTCTGCTATTTTAAGCAAGGAATGTTACATTAGGTTTCCCTATAATTCCTACGTAATGTATTTTGAGTATTGTATTATATAGTTTTGTATTATATACTCGTACAATCAATAAAATATATTTCAATATATCTTCTTGACATCATTGATGATAAAGAACAGGATGGGGTGCCCATAGCCCTATAGGAGTACCACAGTGCATTAGATGAATTCATTTACCAACTGGCTGATTCTGTCATGTACAGTTCTTATTTCTGTCAAGCGCAATTACAGATATTTGTGTGAAGAAAAGGAAAAAAAAAACCGAGAAAAAATTCAACCAACCAAAAGACCCCTCAAAACCCCACCAAATCAAACCCAAACAACAACAAAAAACTCCAACGCCCCAAACCTACAACCCCAAAACAGCAACTCAAACCTAAAAAAAAACCTCCAAACCGCCACCACCAAAACCTCAACCACACAATGTTTTAGGTGTGCACTGGGCTTTTAGAAAGTTGAAATTTCTGTTTAGAAGTATTTCTTTTATGAAAATGTGTTGATATCCAGAATTTATGATTGTGCACTTTTTTTTTTTCTTAAATATTATTAGCTAACTTCAACAATTCTGAAAATGGAGGAGGAAATCACTCTGAGTTGACAAAACATGAAAATATTTATTTAGTGATTGGAAACAGCAGGAGTCCTGCTTGGGGTTGAATGAAGTGTTTTGTTTGACCTAAATAGTAGTTTCATTATATTGATGATTAAATATATGTCAATGGATGTAATGCATTTTAAATGATGCTTTTATTGCTTAAAAATTGGTGAGATGTAGGGCTAAAAATCAATGGGGGGGAGCTAAGAAAATCAATGTAAAGGGCTAAAAATCGATGAAAACCTGAGATGATTTGTTAGAAAATATCAAGAAAATGTTGTCCTAAAACATGTACAGACCATTTGATTTTTATGAAGGCAAATCTGTTGAAACTTCTTTCATCACTGTATTACTAAATCCTGGTGTTACCGTTATGTTTTCTTGTTCTTTTGAGTTGAGAGATAAAAGTGAGCTGAAGGATTTTACTCAGCTTCAGCTTTGGATCCTCTTGATGTAAGCAGCTGTTGTGAAATAAAGTGCTTTTCCCAGTCTTAAAAAGTTTCAGAGAATCTACTTTTGCCTTTGTTGAAGTGGTTTTGGGATTGATGGGCTCTTTTCAGCTTATGTAAGTGTGCACGCCAGCCTTTCCCCTTTAGCTGCTTGTACTCACTTTTACTGTGTGGAAACAAAAGTTATTTCCAGGTTGTGCCTTACCCTACTTCACAGCTCTCTCCGCTGCTGGGCTCGCTTGCCATCGCTGGAGAGAGGCTGCAAGTGAGAGAACAGAAGGAACAAGCAGGTTAGAGTAGATCTGTGGCACGGTGAGGGCTTGGTAGGAAAGTGGGTAGGAGCCCGTCCAGGAGCTTGGCAGAAGCTTCTTGTCTGAGTTTTGGAAGTGTCACCTGACTTCCTTCTTCAGAAAATCAAAAACTCCTATAGGCACTGATCTCTTAAGATACTGTACAGTCTAACAAGTTATGTACGATGCGCAAGAAATAACCGGCTCTTAGAGTGTACCTGTATGTTTGGAGGCACCGAAAAGCAAACTGTTAATAAAGTGTTGAATATTGCAAAGAGAAAGCTACGATGTAGAAAAAAGGTAAAACACACACTAAACTTATAGTACTTGACTCCATTGCACAAAAGAGACTTTCAAGCCTTTATTTTCCTTGTCTAAGGGCTCTGTTTGGTATCCGATGTGCTGTAATGGCTGAATGTCAGCTCCTACAAAAATGGTATAAATACTGGCACAATAAGGCTTACTTTGCTGAGATCTAGGACAGGAAGCTCCTACTGTGCAGAAGCCATAATAAGTAAAGTCTGTTGCTAGCAATGAGAAAGCTGAGTAGGAACCTGATTAACTCCGATCGAGGAATTACTTCTGTGTTCATCTGGAGCCAGGCACAAGTGTTTGTACCTATAAATTGAAATTTCTTAAATTTCTGATTTTTAATTCCATCCCTTTGATATAGGCTAGGTATTTGGGAGTTGGATGTACTTCTCTGGAACTTTTGCACCACTCCTGTACCATCAATTTAACCTACTCTGATGATTTTTGTTGTAATTTAATGTCTGTCTTGCTCCGCAATTGTTTACCACTCCCTCTAGGGACCGTTGCCGCAGAGTCAGACATGACAGAGTATATGCTGACCTGTGAAGGGCTCTAGGCGTTATGAAGGTTTAGCTAGGAAAAAAAAAGGACAAAACTGCTTTGAGGTTATGTTCCTTAGTAGATGATGTTCTGTTTCAAAATTTAGTTGATCGGTATTTTGCAGGGGGAGGAAATATAAGAAGAAATTATCTTGGCATAAGAAACTAGAACTGGAAATGAATGACCGCGAAAACTCAAGAACTATTTGCAGTTCTCTGGACTGCTTTTAATTCTGGGCCCTGATCCTAAAGCCACTTCTGCCAGTGAATAATATTTACTCTAATTAGTTTGGAAGGGGATAGGCAAAGTTTATACAAGGAAGGGTTGTGGCTTGAAACTCCCCCTTTAAAACTATCTTCACGTTTTATTGGAATAAAAATAGGTACAGTAGAAATCCTAAGTGAAAACTCAGTCACCAGACTTCAGTTTCCCCTCTGTTATTCCAAAAATGGTTGGACTATTGGGCAGTGTGGTGAGCCATCCCTGCATTTCCCATCTTTGTGGGATTCTGCTGACAGACTGGGATAGTCCCTGGGTGCTCTGAGACCTGCCTCAACTCTGCTCCTGGGCCTCTGATGTCAGCTCAGTCAACAGCATGCAGCACTGCTGGTGGGTTATTGGCTTACGGCTAAAAGTGACTGTGGCCAGTATCCCAAGGTCCCTGCCCTAATCTAAGCCTTATAATATCATATTAACAGATAAATATGACTCCTGACCTATTTATTTTCAGGACGATTTGGGAAGTGCTGTTGGTTGCGTGATGTACAAATCTAAGATTTAGAGGATTACTGGAGAACATTAAATTGTTGTGGCTGGATCACATTCAGTCTAGGAATAAAGATTTTTTTTCCTGAAAGTTGATCCATAATGTACTTTTATTCCTAGTCATCACAAGCTTCCTGTTTTGTTTTGTTGTTTTATAATATTTGGCTTCTTTGCAGAAGCCAACAAGCTACTAGCAATTTCTGTCAGCTTAAAAATCACAAAGATCCAAAGGTTCGTGAAAATCTCAATTCCTACTAAAGACAAAGCCTTTTGTTCCCCACATGGTGAGCGTTATCAGAGGGGTGTGTGGGAACAGCTTCTTAATGTGGCACAGTTCTTCCCCTGTGCTTTCAGGAGGCCATTGGAGAAGTGGGCATGTACTCATTATATTAATATAAGTAGCAGCTGGAGGCCTGGTTATGCTGAGACTTTGAGTAACTACTGAGCTTAATCATGTTAGCAAAGTAAACATTTCCCCAGCAGAGATGGCATCTGTGTCTTTAGAGTGAGTAAGATATAATGCACTGTGGATAACAAAGCTCTCCAAATAATGCCTCCCTTTCTAGGTCAGTGTTTGCTCTTAAAATGCACTTCAGTTCCGAAAGGCAATCGGTACAAATGGTATGTTGGGCTCCATATTACATTAGCGTCATACTTTTGCTTATTTTTTACATTATAGTGTTATATATGATATTGTATCTGTAAAAACTGTGGTACAAAAGTTATCAGGCTTCGGATAACATGCAGTCTTCCCTCGGGAAGAGATATCACACTAATTTTAGAAATTTGAAACCAGGAGTAAAGATGGAGGAAACAAGGGGAGAACCTGAATGTATTAGATCAGTAAACAATTGGAAATGTACTCAGCAGAAGTGGAGCACATAGGAAGAAAAGTACATAAAAGAAGGAAAGACCTATGTTAGCTCACACTTAGTTATCGATGTAAAAGGGGATCTGGAGGAGATGCGAGTCGGGAGAGGGGAGCAGATGGGTGTGTTGAGGGTACACTGTAGCTGAAGAGTGAAACTGAGAACAAGAAGTGGAGGTTTTTATGGAAGAAATGGCTGCTCTGATGCTACAAAGTCAAAAGTCCCTGAATATTTGATTATGTTTAACTATGTATCTGGATGAAAGAGAGAAAATGTACTTAAGTATTCGGAGAAGCCAAGAAGGTTAAGGCTAAAAAACACACTTTCCCTTGTGTGAAGAAAAGAGAATTAGTAGAGGGACTTAGTGAAAGAATCAAGTCAAGGAAATGCAGCTCTTAGTAGCTGTATTTTGTTGGGAGTGTGTCCTTGTGTCTTGGGTGCACAAAATGAGAAGGCTTTGCTAGTCAAAATGAGGGCCTGGATGAGGGTTTTAACTGTCAGAGCTGAAAGAAAAAGTCACTTTCTAGACACTGTGGTCTTTGTCCTTTTAGTTTTTGCTCTTAGGGAAAAGCTCTAAATGAGGTGGTACAGGATGAATATGTGGCCCATGAAGGGTTTACAGTGGAGAACAAACTGTATTAAATTGAAATATGCATAAAAACTAAATGAGACTAGCTTATAAAGTGAAGTTGAAGCCAATTATGGAAATTAAGCATGATGTAATAGTTAATGAAACCAATGTAGCAAGCAGAGTGAAGCTATGCTGATTGCCAAGAACATCTTGCTTTTACAGTACTTATGTAACCAGCAAGAAAGGCTTCAGAGTATTTTTAATAACAATAAACCTTTTTAATAACATTTCCTTTCACTACTTCTTTTGCCCTGTGACATTTTGTGCAGCAGGTGAGGTTTGTGTGTGTATAGCAAAAAAAAAATAATTGTAATTTTCCCAAGCAGTATTCCATGTTATACATGTATTTTTATTGCCTTTGTGATCTCCTGTGAATTGTATGCATGTAGTTCATTAACAAGGAAGATTCCATCTCCTGAGGACTTTTATTGCCCTTACAAGTTGGGTGGAAGATTTGAGTGGTAGTTTGCCTTGATTTGCTTCTGTTTTCAGCAGTCCAGACTTAATTTCATTAGAGGAAAGAAATACACAACAAAATACAAAGCAATGCAATATTGTGTTGGTTCAATGATACTAGCTGTTCTTCCAATTTCTATGCTCTTGAAAAGTGGCATAATGTAGATCTGAGCATTACAGAACACAATTTGTCACTTCTCAGAATTTCTCAGCCTTATTCCATCAATAGAAAACTATCTTTCACTTCACAAATCCTTGTCTGGCTAAAGCCATAATAAGATAACCCTAATGGACAAGAGTCTTCATTTTAAAACAGAGATTTGTTCTAGTGTAGGCTGATAATAGAAATTTACCTGCTACAGATCCTCTTTTCTTCAACATCAAGTGGATTTTAAATTCTGTGATTTATGGATATATAATAAAAGCTAAACTTATGACTAACATGCTGGACTGGAAGCTGCGAGATCATCTTTTCATGAGCTTCTTATAAGATCTTGGGTAATTTAAGTTACACATACCTCAGCCACCTGTGTGCTAGATCAGTGTTGAAAATGGAGTGATTAAAAGGTATAAAAACTGTGTTCTGAATTCTCAAAGCCAATTCCTTGTAGAAATACCAGCGTTTGACAAAATTCAACCTGAAAGGAGCAACTGTAGAGTAGGGAATGTACTCGGGTGTGGGTGCTGGGCTCTGCTCTGCCTAAACCTTCTCCCTAAACCTTAATACTGGCATCAGAAGGGGGCTTTCCCCGCTTCTGTAGCTTTGAATTAGCAATTAAATGATACAATGAGATGCTTATTTTTCAAATACCCAAAGCATTCATGCTTTTTTGTGTTTGGGTTTTTAGTTGTAACAGATTCTCTGTTTGTTTTAGTATATGGATTGTTACTGTGGCTACCCCTTCTACTGCCCTGATTTGGGAAAGCCAAAGGAGAATATATTCATTTTTTCTTGCATTGTGTCATCTTCTGGCTTCTCCTCCTGCAGCCAGCTATCTATATTTTCCTGAATTATCTCAATTTTGGCAGTTGTGGCAGTTGTTACTGGCTGGAAAATGGATCATCAGAACTGAACTACTAGTTTGCTCCTATCAGCGAGTTTTCAGTGTATTTATGAGAAATGAAGTAAAAAATTTTGGGGTCTGAGCCACTCTTGCTTTTTGTGAAACATCATTTCTTAGTTGGAAAGTGACCTGGAATGTTGAAAAAGTAACAGAAGGAAAACATGGCCCTTTAGAATCAGTCGTCTTGACATCCATTCTCCTGGACAATTGTACTTGCTCAGTACATGTATTATTCCAGGTTGTAGAGGAGAATGTCTAAAGAGGGTTGTTAAGAGCGTTGCATCGTTAAACAGGCCATAATCTAAACTTGTGTTAATATCATACAATAAAAAACCTCTGTTGCTAAGTACTTAATATTTCTCCTGAGTTATGCACATGAGTAGCAAGATACACCAACTAACTAGTATTTATTTTTATCATACCAAGACAAACATACTGAGATAAAATCAAACCTAGTTTTGGACTACTACTGTTCAACTGAAGCAGTGTAGGTATGAAATAATCAGAAGCACAAAACTGATGGATAAGGCTGTTTCAAACAAGTTCAAGCTTCTAAAAGTGGAGTCATACTTAGTTAAAGCTTTGCTCTTCCTTGAATTATGTACTAAGTTTTGATAATGGTACTGCTGTGTTTGTGATTCCCAGACTAGCTTTAATTAATTTTAAAAAAATGAATTAGATAATTTTCTTTTCCCCTCCCTCTGCTTAGGGAGTTGCCAAAGCAAATTTGAGTTATTTTGCAAATAATTTCTGATCTTGAGAGCACTGACTCTATTAGACATGAAATATTGGAAATAATGCAATGGCTCATTACATTGTATGTGTATTTTTCCTTTGTCATCTATTCTACCTCATAAATCAAAAATCCTCAACAAAGGATAAAAGAAGAGAAAGTGTAAAAGGAAAAGGGAATAAGACAAGAGTAGGAAAGAAAGAAGAAAGCAGATTCATGGTTTTCTTTTATTTTAGAAAAATTGATTATAAGTGAAACACAAATAGGCTTCTCAAACACTGAACATCAGTTTCGTTCCTGTATTGACCAAACACAATAGTTTTTTGTGTTTGCACAGTATCATCACATACAAAGAACTTGATGTTGCTTGTTTCTATAGCTACAGTAAGTGTAATTACTAAAAATGTCTTTGCAGATCCCATTGTAACTTCAGGAACTAATGACTTTTTTTTTTTTTAATAGTCTGGGACAAAATGCTCATTTTGAATTTAACACAAGTAATGCCATTTTCTATCTTAGTTAAGTACTTTGTCATAAGACTTACCTCTGCAGAGCCTGGGGTTCTGTCTGTAGTCATATTATGAATATTATTGCTACTTATTTTCTGGAAGGCAGATAAAGTAGTACCTGTGTCCAGAGAAGCTTCTCTTCCATTTTTGCTGTTTGCTACATGCCACTGCAAATTCACCATGAAATCACTGCAGAGATAATTCATACTATTCTCCAGTATCTTGCATTAAACCAGAGGCACCTCAGAGACCATAACATTATCTCTGGGAACACAAACTATGTAAATATAGACTTGACACGCAAGGTAATGGTAGACTGGTAATTTTCTTAACAACAAAAAAGAAACCAGGTAAAGAATGTTTATTTTTCTTTTGTCCATGGGAACTAGTTCTTCAGCTAAGTGCCTCCTAGTTGTTATTTGAGATAAATGAGACATTGGTTTTTTTTAAGAGAGATTTTTTGATTAAAAATGATAAATTCAGGGAAGCACAATTCGGTCTGAGCAAATTTTTATATTGTGCAATATGAGGCATTTAAGTGATATGCATGCAAGGGGAGTTGCTTATTAGCTTAGAAAACTGTATAACCTCGGTTGTTTGCTCATAAGAGTTCTAGTATGTTTTGCCTATGCTAAAATAAAAAAACCACCAGCTTTTATCCTGTGTTCATGAACACAGGCTCAAACTATCATGAGGTTAGAGATTTTCAAGGTAATGGGTAAATTAAGATTTCAATTTACTGAACAGAAGCAAACACCTGAAGCAAAATTAACCTGGTTTTAAGGATTTTATTTGACCTAAGCTTCTTAACTTTGTTCACCTGGCAACAGGGAGGCTGGATTAATATGATCTCTAAGGTCCCTTCCAGCCTAGGCCATCCTATGATTCTGTCTCTTACACTGTGCAACATGTTAGGGGGCTGGTTAGCTCAGTCAGTTGAGCATGGTGCTGATAACACCAAGGTTGTGAGTTTGATCCCTGTTCAGTCCCCATGTGTTGCCTGATCTAGTTGAGAGGTGTCCCTGCCCATGATAGGGAAGTTGGATTAAATGATCTCTAAGGTCCCTTCCAGCCTGGGCCATTTTATGTTCAATTTGAAAATAATTTATATAAAAAGCATTAAAAAAAACCTCATTGATAGTCTGTAGGAAGTGTTCTGGGGTACCAAAGCTCCGAGAGAGAGAGAGTAGAATGTCTCCACAGGCTGCCATTTTGTCCCTTCAGAAGAACCAGCTGACTTTGGGGTCCTTTCTTGCGTGCATGAAATGCACCTCCAAACGTTTGTTTGGTTTTGCATATACGTATATCCGTGTGTATGTATATATATAAAAATATATTTTTAAAAAATATATGTGTACCTGTATGTGCATTTACAATTGAATATGTATATATGTTTAGTGCTCGTACTTTTTTTTAATTCTAGTACAGGCTTATTCTTCTTGACTATCTTGAAAGGACTTGATTTTTATTGAGTAGGTTAATGGATTTTTTTTTTTCCTCTTAGAAAATAAACTACTTACAAAGGCACAAGTTTATTGGCCTGGTAGCCCAAGTTTTATTCCACTACTGTCTTTGTCCATGGCAAAATTTGTACTTGCCTGATATTTGCCATTTTTATTCTATTTGTAATTTGACACATTTGGAAACATCACGTGTGAAATTATGGAGCTTAACTGGGCTAGTGTGGAGCATGGTTTAAACTATTTTAAATGAGTGGAGTGCTGCTGGTAATGAATCACATGGCCTGACCTTGGCCAGCTTTCCGGGCCATGTGCTAAATCATACTGGGGCCAACAGCCACGAGACACAGATCAGATCTCTTGTTAAACTGGAAGACAGGAATATTCCAGGAGAGTTTCACAGGCAGAACCTGACAGCAGTTCCTCCAGACTTTCAGGATGGAGCTACTGGTGAGCGCTGGCTTAGCAGTTCCACGTCAGTTTGCTTTTTTGCTGCAGCCGACAGCTGGCTACTGTGAAAGCAGCTATGCCAGGGAAGTCCGTGCTGATTCTGTGATTTGCCCTAGCTAAAATATGAGCTAGTGCTTGACCATCTCTTACATTGCATGGTAAGAAAAAACAAGGAAATGACAGGGTTTTGAAGCATTCAGCGGACAGGGGTTCCTTGCATTTTGCCTGGAGTTCTTTAGGCATCAAAAGGCATAGAACCAAGCTGACAGATTGTTAATTCATTTTCTTACACATAGCACCCGTCATAAAAATAGAAAAGGAAGGAGGAGGTTTGAGTTTATTTCAGGCAGGATCCCAGTTCCCTCCATTTGGTACAGGGGTGGTGTTTCCTCTTCTGGCACTTGGGGATTTGATTGTTTACACAGGTTTGCTTAGCGAGTGCACAATTTAAAAACTGATTTGACAGGAAAACAGACTTGCCTGCCTGCGTGCACATGCACTTAGAAGTGTGTATGTTCTGTATGAATGCACGACGTGGACAAGAAAGAGCATGTTCCTTCTGACCGTACAAGAGTCGGGTAGGATGGAAACATTACGGCACCGTGCCCTGTGCTCAGCCTTTCTCCAGCAGCCCTTTACTGTGTGACGCCCTCCCTGCCAGCCCCTGCCTGCTGGGTTGAGCAGGGAGGTGGATGTGGCTGGGAAGAGGGAATCTGAGAGCCAGAGCAGAAGGATGAAGTTACTCTTCAGGACTGGCAGTTGTTACTTTTTGCCGTAGGTACTTACTGTTTGGGGGAACTGGGGGTAAATAACAGGAAGACAAAGCTGTGTGGGTAACGAAGCGTCTCACTGCGGCTCGCTCAGCTGTCTGTGTGTGTGCGTCTTACTTGACATGCTGGCAATGGCAATTTGTGTACGCATGACAGCTACATTGCACGTGATGCAGCAGCTGTACTAGGTGTGGTTTTATTGTTGATTACAGTGCAGATAGTTTAGAAAAAGCTTGGAAATGCAGAACAATGAGCTAAAAATATTTAGATTCTAATAATTCTAAGCTTAAGAGTTTCTTTCACTTAAGTTCATCAGGACACTCAAGATTGCCCTTATATGTTGATAAAGATCTGTCTGCTCTTCAGGCTTTACTGAATACCTAAACTGTACTGTTTGTTTTGTTTTAGTGACAGTTCTTTTAAATGAAATAAAATGTGAAGAGAGAGAGAAGGTGAATTTCTTTTACAGTCACATAGTTATTCTTATGGTTGCTTAGCTTATGTTTATTTTTTTGCAACAGAACCCAACAAAAACAAACACCCAGTTCAAGTTCTTTAGTTCAATACTAAGATATAACGCAGAAAGAGAAGTGAGCACAGTACGAGTTGTAATTGAGACAAGTCTTTTTAAAGCCTGCATGAAGTCGGTTATTAACAGTACCACAGTCTTACATAACAGATTCTAAAATCTTTGGCTGTTACCTGTGCTGCTGTTTTAAACTTAACTGGTTGTCATGTGTAGTCATCCTGTTGTGTTATGTGAATTGCAGAGTGAAAGAAAAAAAAAGGAATTGCAGTATTTCGTGACAGCCTCTTCAGTGATTTCAAATGAATCAGGTTAGCAATTTCGGTTGTCTTTTTCTCAGTTCACATTACTCCTTGACAACACTAATAAAGAAGAAAGGATAGATTGAAGGATGAAATGGCAGTTGTACAAGAACTTGGAACAGCCTTTTCTCCCTTTTCAGCCCAGTGAAAGTCAATATTGTGCCTATCTCATTTTGCAATATATGGATGCAGTAATCAGGTTAAGTAAAAGTAGCGGAGGTTTTATCAGCAATAGGGAAGCAGAGAATATAGTCTTAAGTCTTTCTGGGTCCTCCTGTTTTCAAGGATGAATATGCCACCTTTTGCCATTGGGATTCTGTTTCAACAAAGTTGGACCAGAAACACTTGTTCATTCTTGTACCCGCTACGCTTTTCTTCCCTTTTTAAATTTGCTGCCAGCCATGCATTTCCTGCCTGCTGGGTGCTTTCCACGCTTCTCTCTTCTATCTTCCTGATTTCTTTCTATATCTCTGCCTTTCTGTTCCTCCACTTACTGCCACTAATTAGCACTCTTCTGGAAGTTATATTGACAGAGATCCCTAAAATTGATCTGTGGTGATTGTGCAGCCAACAAACAATGGCAGAGCCAGGGCTGTTCCCAAGCCCGGTGTCAGCACTGCTTGGCAATGTAGTAGCAGCCAAGAACTGACTGGTTACAGTGGAATATTTTTCTCTTCTGTTTTTCAGAACTGGAGAATATTTCTGTGCAACCTGAAAAAGCCTGGGTTTGTTTTTTTTTTTTAAATTTATTTATTAAAATTAAATCATGTAATTGGATTGCAATTACAGGATCCAGTTTAACTTCTGGAAAATAAACTTTTAACAGACAAAAAAACCCGTTTGACTCAATCAAGTAAAAGGATAGATTCTTAGGTAAACACATGATTTTTACATTGTAAGAATGACAAAGGACAACCAGTGATTAGGAAATGCTCTAAGGGTATGGTTTTAGAGGCAATGGCAGCGTTTTCTGTCACGAACAACCTGTCTGGTGTTGAGAGTTCATTTGAAATGGAAAACTGGCCACAGCATATCTGGGTAAAAAAAGTGTGGCTTATTACAAAATATAAAATGATTACAGAAAAATTACATCTTGATATCCACTTAGCTCATGCATTTCTTTGATTTGAAGCAATGTTGGGCTGCGTCGTGGAGGCAGTTTGGTCTAGCTGAGTAAAACCAGCTTCCAAATCATAGCTGTTTCCTGAGTTGGCTGCTCAATAATGCTTCCACCAAGCTGTGCTCCCTGTTATTGTTGGCCCTTCTCCTAGGAGCTGCACTTCCTGTCCTTAATTAGATGAGGAAAAGTATGAGCTGTTTCTGTCTTTGTCCCTTCAGGCTCATGTCTGGTGGGTCCTGGTTCCAGTTCTCAGTAGCACAGATCGCTCACCTGACTTTTAACCTGAGAGCCCACCTTCAGTGAGAGGATCTGCTTTGCCTTCTCAGCTTGAGAAAAGAGTAAATTTCAACTGAAATTGCTCTTGTGTTTAATATTAAACCCAGTGTGACTGTGATTTGGGGGAAGGGGAAAAGAGGAAGTTCCCAATGCCTTTGTCATTTTCAGTATCTGTACAGCTTTGATTTAAAACCTTCCTTTACTGCTTTGAGTTAGGTCACTGTGGAAAAAGACAGCATCTTCTCTAGCAGTGAAGTGTGTTCTGGCAAATACAGTCCTCCGTGTACCCAGCAGCCAGCAATATTCACCACTACCGAGTGACATCAAGCTTGTCTGGACAAGCCAGCTCTGATAGGACCTAAGATGGATGAGCTGAGCTCTTGGCTTCTCTGAAATGATGTGTAAAGGGTACTAATTAATACGATCTCAGCAGGCCTACATTTGAGAATCTTAAAACCACCAGTGATGACGCTCATTAGTAATATTTGCACTAGTCTTGTCAGTAACGATTAAGGTTCAGAGAGAGAAATTGTACAGAGAAGACAATAAACGGGTCAGCTGCATTTGGTGCCTTGGGGTTACCAGTACCTTAAATGCAGAGAGGGTAGTGAAGTTTAGGGGTTAGAATTTCTCTGCAGTGAACCTACGTGTCCCATTTTCTCTACTACTGTGAGTGACCCCACGCACCTCTAGAGCCGTGGGACATCTTCTTCCTTGCGGGGAAGTAGCATGGGAGAGCTGAGGCTGCCCTTCTAACTACCCTCTTCTCCCCTCCCACTAATCCACCTTTATTACTATCTATATGTAGTTAGCCTTTTACATTATAACAGAATAATTTCTAATTAAAATAGAATTAACACAGACACACACAAGCAATTAGTAATGATAATTACTCATCTTTGTTCAGAAAAGTACATATGTAAGGATCACTTACCTTTCTGAGGAGGATGCCTTGACTAGCTTATTGCAAGCAGTGAGAACAGGACCATGATTTTTTTTGAATTTAGCAAAATATGGAGGGAGAGTGGGAGAGCATCAACCTTATTTGTTACAATATTTGAAGCCTTTAACTGTTCTTAGGTGGTTACAGTCTGTCCCCTGAAAAGCTGCTGTTACACAGGATTCAGTCAAAGTTCCATCATTCCGGTGTCAGAAAGGTCAGATGATAGAATTCGGAAAAATTATTCACCTCGGATGCCAAATGCAGATTATCTGAAAATAGCCATATGCCAGTTTGTTATGGTGATGTGCACATGCTTGAGCTAGTATGTTGCTTTTGATGCCAAATGTCTCTCTCAATGCAATGCGTAGAAGCAAAAGTGTCGATGCAGCAAGTGTAATCCACTCTAATATTAGAATGCGGGGCTGGATCCTGCAAGCCGGCCTGTCCTGGCAGCCCAGCGGTTGTAACTCCAGCTGAGGGTGCTCAGGACCCTGTGTTCCACGTAAATAACATTCACTGCTACTAATTTTTCTTTCTCAAAGTATGAGTAAAGGACAGCTAATCCCCTTGCAAAAAACAGTTGCAGTGAAAAATATGGTCTAGTGGACATGGAAAAGTATTGTGTTGTATTTTTTATTTATCTCCAATTAATACACTTCTAGCTTAATGGACAACCCTATCTGTAGTCATCCTATCTAGAAACTAAGTTTGCAAGTGACGATACCATGAAAAAGAAACAAAAAAACCCAAACCGTCCACAACCCTCAGCTTTATCTTATGGTCTTCTCTGGATTTGAATGCAAAGGTCTAGGACCTCTGAAAGCGATGTATGTGCAAGCAGCTGGGGCTAAGAGTTGTGAGATAGGTGGGGAGGTAGGTGAGAAGTGTTGCTTCTCGGGCTCTAACTTGCTTTGTTATTGGGAAGGGAATTTTTCAGAAGCATAAATGGCAGGTGAGTATCCGTATCCCACCCCAATCCTTTAGGAAAACCCTGCCCCAGAGCCCTGTTCTGACCTTGCAATGGCGAACTGGGCGAAACTGATGGAAGTGAACCGTTCAGGGCTGATTGCTGCCACCTTTAGGCCAGCTGGAAATCATCTCTCCATGATGTTACGTATGTCCTCCAAACCTACCGTTTACAAATTCCAAATTCCCCTAACATCTAGAGATTTGGAGTGTTGATCTGGTCCAATACTCACCGTGATTGCACACCCATGTGTTGAACTGGAACTAACTCTAGAAACAATACTGTATCTCTGTCACAATAAGTGTTTGTGATAAAATTTACAACGTGCTATTGTAAAGAACGACTGCTCATTTTAGTCATTATTAAAAATATGCTGTCTCCTGCCTTTGTTTTATTTCAGTCGATATTATACTAAATACATCAGTGGGGATGGTTAATTTAGCAATGTATTTGCTTAATACTTGTATGTTAAAGCAAAAGAAAAAGCATAGAGAATCTTTTTCTTTGCAACCTATTTCTGCTTAGCTCTTCCAACCTGTCAAATATATCTATTTGAATGCTTTTGGTATTGTAGTCTATTTTAAAAGCATTAGAGGAGGATAAAGATAGTTCTGTAGCTGATTACAAGGGGACAGTTCTGCCCATAGTTGAAAAATAAAGATACGCTGCCAAAAAATGCACTTTGCTATTTCCCTGACTATGGTACTTATAGGAAACCCATCACCATAGTAACTAAGTCTCTCTCAAGTAATTACCAACAGATTTGTTCTTTTTTTTTTCCTCTTCTAACTTGTATAATATGTCTAGACTTGACTGTAGTTTCAAGTATAAGAAATGTGTGTATGTACGTGCTTGCACACTGTATTTGGAAGATAAGCCAAAAAACTCACCATACATGATTCTAATTCTTGCAGAAGTAAGTTCTGAATTCTGGATGTCAGTGGCTGCTGTTTTCTCACGAATGAAAGAACAGTGCGGAACAGTTTTAATGAAGACAGGTTTAGTGTTACAGTAAGATGTATCTGTCGTGGAAAGCCAACTGTCTGGACAAAACAAGCTCTTTCCACAAAGCCAAAGCAATTTCTTGAAAGACACTGGATTTGTACTTAATAAGCAACTGCATCAAATAGTGGAGTAGAATTCCCTGCCTTGGCTGTTCCTCCCACTCCAACAGATCAGTGGTGTTGCAGTTCATCTGCTTTTTTTTTTTTAATTGTGCAAAACAAACGTAGAGCTTTGGTTTGGAGGATTTATTGTCCTGCAGTCTATAGTTTGTGTGAACAATGAGCAGAGAAGCCAGCTACAGACCAAGAGGTTTCAGCATCTTCATTCACTTTTCCAGTTGCTGATGAACATTTCTCTGAACCCTTCTTGTGCAGAGTCGACTCTCCCCGTTTGCTTCAGGAGCAATGCTGGAGAATCAGAATTCTGGAGAATGCTGGAGTGTTTTACAAAATCTGTGGCTTCTTAATGGGGAAGTGGCCATTGTTTTGTTCCCCAAAAACTCTATTTCACGGGCATATTCTATTTGTAATGCTATTCTTTTGGGAGGAATCCAGCGAGATACTTCCCAGGATTTCCTCTGCACAGTAGAGTCTTAGCTCTTAAAATGTGCTCAACTTGATAGGTCTGAAGAGATCTAGTGAAGTTAGCCATACTTCAAACATGGTCTTGAAAAAGCATCATATTTGAGTCCAGTAATGACTCAGTGAAGTTTTTGTGCTCAGTTTCATCTTGTTGGGAGATCAAATGGTTTATTTGCTCTATCAGCTATTGCAGCTTGATGTTTCAGTGAGCTGGCAACCAAATGATCTTTAATTTCTAGGGTTTTCTTTGCCGGAATTGTTGCTCATGTTAAACAGGCCATGAATCATTTAGGACCATACTTCATAAGTGAAGTAAATTAATTCGTCTGTGTACCTGTGCTCACAACAATTAATTGAGGTGACACACAGATAAACCCAAGTTTGTAAATTGATTGTTCACCTTCAGTTATTTGTGTTAAAACTTACCTCTGTCTTTCCTGGTGAAGAAGAGTGTCCAGGTATCTAACCAAGGGAAATGTTCATGTCTTTTTTTGTTTGTTTGTTTTGTTTTGTTTTGGTTTTTTTTGGGGGAAGGGGAACAAAAACAGTGCCAGGTTTGTTCTTGACTTCTTCTTGTGAAATTCTGGCATAACTCGTAACAGGCTATGAGATTGGGGCTGCTGTTACAGAGATTGGGGTTTTTGTTTTGTTTTTTTTGACACTAGTGTGTGAGATGGAGCTAGTCCATAGCATATTAAATATTCATCTGTTTGTGGTACAAGCACAAGGTCCCTAAAGACACTAGCTGTGCTATATAGTCTTGAGCAGAATGTGGGTTACCCTAGAAACAGTAATAGTAGCAAGACCAGTACCGCAGAGGACCCTGTCATGTGGTATTCTGAAATTACCACAAGTAACAGCAGTAAATTTGGAGCTGCATTGCACACACCTTCAATGCTATAAAAGCTATTTGTTGCAGTGAATCATATATTTAAAATTGGGTTTTTCTACATACATGCTTTATTACATTTGTGTAATTGCTCAAAAATATGTATGGAATGAGTTGAGAGGTCAAGAAAAACCAGCTGGGAGCCATTTTTCTCTCTGTGAATACCATATAGCAGCCCTGTACAGACATGCAGGTTAAAAATGAAACTGAATCAATGAGATGAACCTAATTAGACAAACTCAGATTGTTTTACAGGGAATCAAATTTGCAATTTTCAGCGCTGCCACTCCTTTGAAATCTATAAACTTAAATATGTTATTGGACTGGATGTGGACCATTGCTGCAAATGAGAAAGTAGATCCACTGAATGTGTTACAAAATTTGTTAAATTTTGATTCAGCAGGGCATAAAATGTACATAGATTTCATTAGTTCAACACATGTAACTTATAGCTAAGTAATCTCTGTTATCTAACGATAATCTTCGAAAGACAGTATGTTCAAATTCCAAATATCTCTGTTAGTATAAGTGAAAAGAGCTTTTCCACATCTGCAGATGATTCATTTTGGGAAATGTCCTTGAAAGAAAATCTCCTTGTATTCTAGCTAAGGACATGCATATTAAGTCTCATCTGCAGTTTTAAGTTCTGCTAGAGATGAAAATTTATGAGCAAGGTTAGACTAAACTATGGCAATATTGTCTTGGTTAGTATAACAGCCAAGTAAGTGAATTTTAAGCTACAGAGAGTAAAATTTCTTGTTCTCAGTATCTATCCCATTTAATCTGTATCAGAGAAGTCATGGATATAACATCTCAATCATTATTGCTCTTAACAGATAATTACCCTTCTACTGACTCATGTTCCCTGACATACGGTTTGCTGCTTTTCAAGCCACTTCCAGACTGTTAAATAGCCACATGTCTCATTTGAATTAAGTGTGTCGACTTTCGATTGCAGCTTCTATTTGTGCCTTTGACTTTTTTTTGTCAGTGTCTCCCATTGCTTATTTTGGCTTGTATATCCCCGTTTCTTTCCTTTTAATGTCTGTCAGTCACTCCCTAAAAATGTGACTGAATTTAATTTTTTAGATTTATTACTAATCCAAACTGGTTTGGGGGATGTGATTATTACAATAATCCAAGCTGCTATAGCATACTGAAAAATACTGAACTATATTTCCAAGAATTAAATCTGATGATAGTTCTGCATGTTAGTAGTCACTAAATAGCAGTAACAGTAAATAGCAGTTTGGCAAAGTAATTTTTCCAGGTTTATCTTAAGTGTTTTAGTGTAGTGTGTTTATTTGGTCGTTTGATTCTGTGTCGTATCGTTTGGATGCTTGGGAATTTGCATCAAATTATTTGGTATAATCCTGTCTATCATAACTGAACTGAGAGAGGTTTAATCTGTGTATGCCTCAGTTGCAGATTTCAACATCATCGTTTCCATTTATGTTTCACCAAAAGACAGAAAATTAGTCTAAATTTCTTTCAATTTATACTCTGACCTCTGTCCAGTGTTAAACATGAGGTGCATGCGAAACAACTTGATCTGGTTTGTTTTGAAAATGGAATTATGGCATACTAAATGGCAGTCTATATTGGGGATCCTCACTAGATTAGGATTTTTTCCCCTAGTTCAGGAAAATCGAATGTATCTGGATTTTGGTAATACATTGTGTAACAATCAATGTGAGTAAACAGCTATTGAGAAATGTGCTTTTTTTTATAAAAATAGGTGCTGCTTATACTGAATAATACCTAAGAAAGGAAGCCTGAGAATTTAGTGGGGATGAAAGCAGATACATAGTTACAGAACTTCCTCTGGAGTCTATAGAATTAAATCAAGTGATTATTTCTTTTTCATAAATTGAGGTGCTTTATCCTGAAGATTGATTTTCATGGCAGTTGCTGAATTCTGTGGAAAAGCTGTTCTGCTCTAATGGTCCTGGGCAAGCTGCTGTTGTGGGGTGTGGGGAATGGACTTGATGATCTCACCTTCCAGTCTCAGCTGTTCTGTCACTCTGGAATTAACCGGACTTAGCTCTAAGTACTCCCTTGACAGGATGGTGTTCTTCCTACAATCTCTTCCTTTTACAGTTCAAAGAGGTAAATTGAGCTGCCTTCTGTTTAGGGTGGCCATGAAACTTCATGGAGTCAAATTTGCCCTTTGAGTAACAAAATTAATTGAATAGAGGTGACTTGTTTGCTTTTATGCTTTGAACTGGCATTGCAGGAGTCCTTGCTCCTTGAGACGGGAGGCACTAGGGAAATGAGAAATGAACAGCACTAGTTCTTTAATACTTTTATTATGCTTGGAAAATAAAACCATGCATAAAAAATGAAATTCATGTAGTTTTCAGATAAAATTGTCTGCATCATTTAAGGTTTCTAGAAAATGCTTTCTGTGGTGTTCAAATCAGTTTGCACAATGTGAACATTTCTAGTAGATTTTTGAAAAGGTTGCAGCAATATAGCTCAAAAAACCTTGTAAAAACATTTTTCCTTAATTATCTAGATCCATACACTTAAAAAGATTTCTAAGTTTTGCAACTGAACATTGAGTACCATAACGGACATTTAATTGATGTTTTCAGATTGTTTAACAGCCCTTTTTGCAACAGTCTTTATTGTCATAAGGAATTGACCAACATTTTTAAAAATGGGGCCATGTTCACATGGAAATAACAGGATTTATTATTTCTTTAATTTTGTCACCTATCACCTTACTGAAATACACGTGTATTTGTTATGGTGATCTATGTGCCTATTCTCTATTAGCCTTTCACTTCCAAGCCACTAAGATATATCTGTTTAAATTGTGAGAAAGGTAAATATTATGGCAGAACACAGCACACTATATTTTGCTGCCAATTGAATCTGATTCTGAATCTGAGTTTCTGACTTTCTTTATGCTTATTAAAACTATAAATTTCCATCATTTATCTGAACCTCATATTCAGAGTGTTCAGTTAGTCCTTCTCCCTCTTCACATTGTTTTGTATAAATCTTCTGCATACACCAAGAGCTTTCCTACATCCATATTATTGTTGTTTTCAAGAGCTACAGGTAAAACATCATGTTTTCTCTTGTTGAAATAGATAACATGAAAAAGATTCAGAAACTAGTGTCATGGGTATTTCCAAGGGCATAACAGTGCTAATGTAACAAAGAACAAATAATAAAATCCGCCACAGAGGGATTTCAAGTCTATAAAACAAATAACTTGCATGAATATGATAATAGACCTATTGAATACAGAAGTGATTTGCATTGGTACAGCTACAGGTCTTTTTTGAAAAATGTAGCTGAATATTGATTTGAATATTTTCATGATCTGAAAACATTGCTGTCAACTTCTTTCTATTCAGGAATTCTTATGCAGGAACTGCAAGAAAGCTGTGCTCATGCAGACAGGTGAGAAATACAGACAGTGTAGAAGAGGCTACATAGCTGAATAGATACATCTGAAAGGTGGGAAGTTACTATGTTTCATTTCAGTATTTAAAAATTTTAGCAGGAGAATTCAAGTTTAATGTAAAGGTATGCCACAGGATGTGCCTTTCATTAAAGACTTAAAGGCTTGTTTTGAGCCATGTGTAATTTTTACTTTAATAAAAGGCAGGACCTGAATTGTAAGCCTTCACCGTGCTGTTGTGTGAACCAGATGAACAAGCAGGTATGGCTGGGGGGGGCGGAGAGCACG